>NC_143488.1:697444-863083 GCF_027475165.1 Benincasa hispida
TGAATATGATGAGAGGCGAACTCTGCACACCTAAGAAAAAGGAGATAACAAAGAATTATTTTGGAATACTTGAGGACAAGCATTGTTCATCTATCTGATGCAACGAAAGTCTGAATCTTTTGAAAAGTTCAAATTGTTTAAGGCCGAAGTTGAAAATGCTTTGGATAAATGAATAAAAACACTTTGATCAGATCGAGGCGGAGAATTTTTGGATTCTGAATTCCAGGACTATTTATTAGGACATGGAATCGTTTCCCAACTCTCAGCACCGGGTACACCTCAACAAAATGGTGTAGCAGAGAGGAGAAACATAACCTTGTTGGACATTGTTCGTTCGATGATGAGTTATGTTTCCTTACCGAACTCATTTTGTGGTTTCGTAGTGGGGACTGCAGTATACATTCTCAACTGTGTTCCTTCTAAGAGTGTAGCAAGAATACCTCTGGAGTTGTGGAACGGGCGTGAAGCTAGTTTACATCACTTCCACATATAGGGTTCTCAGCACATGTGCTTAAGGCAAATCCCAAGAAGTTGGAATCACCATTAAGGTTGTGCCTCTTTGTAGGCTACCCCAAAGGTACACGAGGAGGTTACTTTTACGATCCGTCCGAAATCAAGGTGTTTGTTTACACGAACGCTACTTTCCTGGAGGAGGATCATATCAGGGAGCACAGTCCACGTAGTAAAGTCGTGTTAAGTGAGCTTTCCAATGAAACTACTGAAGCTTCAACAAAAGTTGCTGAAGGATCTGATTCATCAACCATAATTGTCGATGATAGTTCATCTAATAAGTCGGTTCCACCTCAAGAGTTGAGGGAGCCTCGATGCAGTAGGAGGGTTATGAACCCGCCTAATCTCTATCTGGGTTTCACGAAAATCCTAGCTATGGTGACAAATGGCGATGTTGAGGATTCGTTGTTCTATAAAAAGGAAATGGAGGATGTTGACCGGGATGAATGGGTCAAAGCCATGAATCTCGAGATGAAGTCGATGTACTTTAATTCGGTATGGGATCTTGTAGATCAGCCTGATGGGGTAAGACCTATAGGTTGTAAATAAAAATTCGGGTTTCACACCTCCACTTGCATGTCTCCACATGAACGACTCAAGATCACATCGTTTATATTAAATACAAAGTGGACCGCATCCGATAGTATTTCCAGAAGCCTTATCCGTATACTATAGACCATTTGATTCACTCTTATGTCTCTACATAAAGTTCGAGTACTTATGTAATAGCCATGGATCTTAGTTTATTAGATTTAATTTTCACAAGAGTAATTTACATATTCAATAATAATTCTATTGAATAAATCTTGCTATCTTCTTTATTGCATATAGAATATGTTTAACTTTACAAACTACAAGTTTTAGGCATGCAACACAACATTAGTTTCTTTCGGATGCTCGTTTGAGCTTTCCCTAAGTGTGCACAACAAGTAAAAGCAGGAGGGAAATAGTCATCAAGGTGGATTTTTGTAACCAACTCAATTATACCTACATTATTTGATTTACATATTATATAGTTAAGGAAAGACGAATAATTATTAAACAACACAAATTAAAAAAAATGAAAAAAATAAACTATTTTAAAAAGAGTAATTAGGCCTAGTCCATACCCGACCAAGATCGAGGCCAGGTAAAAAATCAATGGCCTTTAAAAAAGAAAACTTGGTGACCTCCCCGGTCCTAGGCCACATTCCTTGAAGTCGGGTCCCTATCTGGTGAGGGTGAGACTGGGTCAAAAACCAGTGGCCTTTAAAAATGAAAACCCAATCCTCCCCAACCCCAAACCTCATTCCTTACTTGGCCAGGACCAGACCGGACCAAAATTTAGTAGCTTAAAAATGTTGTACCCGATCCCTACCCGGCCAAAGAGTGACCTGGGTCACCCCTACCTCGCCTGCCACCGGGCCACTATACTTAGCCTCGGTCCCTACCCGGCCAAAACGAGACTAGGCTACAGTTAAACCACACAACCTCCCTCTTTCTACCTGGTCCCTACTATTAGCTTTCAAAAAGAGCTATTATTTCTACCTTAATTCTGGCTCGTTATCGGATTTTACATGTTTATTTCTCTATTTTGTAGGTACTAAGCAATCATGAAGTGGAATTGGCGATTTGAGGCTAAACGAGATTAATCTGAAGCAATTAGGGGTTGATTTAAGCATCCAGGCCTCAAAAGAGTTGAGATTGCAAAATTGTCACGAGTAAAGTCAACTATCGAGTACCATTGAGCCAAATTCCACCAAGAAAACACGCATTGAGCACCGAGGAAGCGAGCTACGTGATAGGATACACAAGCATGCAATGGAAACAAACAGAATCAATAAGCACTCTAGTTACATTTAATTTGAGTTTTAAAACATGCATTTTTAGAAAATCATAAGTGGGTTTCATATTACATACCTTTTGATGAATTCTTCAAATTCCAAGTTGTTATTCACTCCAATTCAG
Organism: Benincasa hispida; assembly: GCF_027475165.1. NCBI lineage: Eukaryota > Viridiplantae > Streptophyta > Magnoliopsida > Cucurbitales > Cucurbitaceae > Benincasa > Benincasa hispida. The sequence goes on from NC_143488.1 coordinate 699,902, forward strand.
CTCCAAATCAATCGTGAACTGCCAAGAGATATTCTCTACTATTCTCAGCCTTGAATTTGAGTGGTGGAACTCATATCTGAGTGAATTTGGTAAGTAAGTTTTGTGGGTTTTTGTTTAAGGAAGAAGGTGAATGAAGCAAAAACTTTTTTTCCAGCTGATTCACCTCTTTCTTTTTCAATTTCAGAGTGTTTTATCACTCTCAAGCATGCAAACCATCTCAGGACACTCCAAAGCCAACAACTGCTCAACAATTGAAGGTGGGATTTATTTGATTATATGGAGTTTACACCTCTTTCTTACTAAATGTGGGAAAAACTCACTAGTTTTTAAAAACTCAATTCTAATTTTGTATTTCAATTAATTCCAAATTAATTAAAATCTTGATTTAATTAGTTCATAATTTAATCAAATCAAAATCAATTTCTTAAATTGAATCTAAATTGGAATTAATTTGGATTTTATAATTAATTAAGCATATTTAATTAATTGATTTAATTTAATATCAAATATTAAATTAATCACACACTTAATTTTAAACATGAATCCTATTCATGTAATTGATATTTGAATCAACATTTAAATATTATTAACTCTCCAATTTCATTTAATTTCAACAAATTAAATGAACGCTATATCGAATATAATTAAGCAAACCCTAATTTAATTTTGAACTAATTTAAACTCAAAGTCCTAATTTCAATTTGAACATTTTTAAATTGAGATTCAATTTGAACAATTCAAATTGATATCATTCCAAATTTACTCAATTTAATAATTTAAGGTGTTCATGTTTTACGAGCTAGTAGAAAGACCTTATGAACCTACAAATCATGAGCTCCAACGATTAAGATTAATTGGCTAAACTCTTTAGACCGAATTAATCAGTATTCGTTAACTATCGAGTCAACACCACTATAGTTTGATAGTTGCACTCTCCTCACTGTAGGTATATTTATGTCCACATGATTTAACCATAACCAGTAAGTCGACCTTTCACAGGTTGTTCGTAATATCGACTGGGTCAATATGTTGTTTTACCCTCGATATTATGTCTAGTTTCCTAAGTTCCAACTAATCCTCTAATAAACAATTGGTTTATGATCCAATCACTAAACAGGGTCCCTCTCGAGCCAGTGAGAGGGTGGGACCCCTTGTTCAAGACCTAAATTCAATACTTAAGATAACAACATTTCTCCTATCCCTAAATTGGGTAGGCGTGAATTCCATTTTGCACCCTATGTTCCCAGCTATCTACTTGGTCTTACCCCTGAAATCGGAAGCTTATTAAGTCATCGCTGTTGAGCCCATCCTCACCTATGCAAATCTAAGGATAATACCAAATAAACAAGAGTTCATAGTTAGCTCAAGATTAAGATCGAGTTATCTAGGTCATCTAAGTGAAATAGTCAGTCTTAAACAGTAAACAACGTTAAAAAGTAAGAGTGACTTATTTCTTGGTCTGATCTTATGCAAACTCGTTGCATAGGACGCCTCCACTCCTCATGTCAATACTTGAACAAATCTGGATCACTTCGTTTGTAGTATCTTTTCAACAACTTGTAACAGCTACAGAGTAGGTCACATCCAATAGTGTTACCAGAATAAGGTGCCCAAGGTACTCAACCTTAATCATGTACTATAGACCGTTTTGGCTATTTACTCGAACTTGATCTATCTTTATGTCTCTACATAAAGTTCAAGTATTCATGTAATAGCCATAGATCTTAGTTTATTGCATTTAGACTCCATAAATGCAATTAATAGATTCAATACCTTTATTGAAGAAATGTTGAATAACATCTTTTATTGATAATAGAATATGTTTAATTTTACAAACTGCGAGTTTTAAGACATAAAACCCAACACAACGAGTATCGAGTAAGCAGCGAGTAACAAGTTTCTAGTAGAACACTCAGCGTTGCAATGCTCTTCACAAGCCTTGGTCCAACGCTCATTCGATGGAAGGCAGTAGCATCAAGTGCAGGGCAGCATTACAACACTGCCTCAAGCATCGTGACACTCCGAAATTGAATCATCATGAGCATTGCAACGCATCTCGATGCTCGAACCTCAACGCTATAAGGCAGTACACTCGGCGTCGCAACGCCTCTTCCAAGCGTTGCAACGCTATGAAGATTGATGAAAAATTGTTGAATGTGCAACGCAAGCAAGCATTGCAATGCTATTTCCTAGTGTCGCAATGTTGCGTGCAACTTATAAATATTGCATTGGTGTTCAACATTAGACATATAGAGAAAAAAAAGAGTTCAAGCAATCGCCTGACGCATTCTCTTTTGAATAGAGTTAATTCTGAGAGTTTAATTCAGTTTTGAGAGCCATTGAAGCCAAATTTCCGATCAATCATCGTCATAGTCAGTGTAACGACCCGACCCCCTAGGACTCAAGTTAGGCCGTTACTAAACACATGCATGCATGGAACTTAAAACAAAACCCTTTTATAGTGAAATAAATGCTAAATAAATAAGTTGTACTCAAAAGACGTTCATTAAATTCAGGTATTAAAAACAGACGATAGGGTACCCATAAATCATAAATGATAATATATAGGCCTGAAAACAAATCTTAATAGTAAGTTTCAAACATCAAATTGAAAGTTGAAAAACATTGAAAGAAATCTAAACATCATGAGCGAAAGCATAAAACTGGTCTCAGTGGCTCGACCACGAATTCTGTTTGTCAATCGCCGGTGCATCTCTACCTTTCCCTGAAATAACAACATGAGAAAGAAGTAAATAAAATACTCAGTAAGTAGCCCCACTTCTAGGGTAGGACTAGGCATCTATGTCCTCTAGATGCCTACCTCTAATGAAACATATAAACTTCTCTAATCCTCATGGGACACATATATACATGAAGAACTGATTTTTATCCTACTCTAGTAAGTCCTGTAGGACCCACAACCTCTGGTAGATCCCGAAGGAAACCACCACCTCTGATGAATCCTGAAGGAAACCACAACCTTTGGTGAATCCCGAAGGAAACCACAACCTCTGGTGAATCTCGAAGGAAACCACAACCTCTGGTTTATCTCGAAGGAAACACAACCTCTGGTGAATCTCGAAGGAAAACTAACCTCTGGTGAATCTCGAAGGAAACACAACCTCTGGTGAATCCCGAAGGAAACACAACATCTAGTAGGCATCTAACTAATCAGTGAAGACACTATCACAGTCTTAACATCACAAGTATCACAACATGGTTCTATAACATAGATACACATCTCAACCTCATAGTTCTACGGCATATATATACATCTCAACCTCATAGTTCTACGGCATACATATACATCTCAACATCATAGTTCTACAACATACATATACGTCTTAACATCCTCAGATCAAATACAACCTCATGGAATCAAATATCATCTCATGTTAGCATTCAAGTGCCTATGTGCACAATTAATCTTTCTGATCCTCATACAAATACATACACCGATTATACTATACTATCAGTCTATCATGCATTGTTTCGTCATAATATTCATCTATCATGCTAGTATACACCTAGTGTCTGGCTCAAGTAGTAAAATCAACCCAAGCAAATGGTCTCCACAAAACAAATCTTGAATTAAATTCCCTAACACAAAATTCAATACTAAATCTCAATCTTTGAAGCCAAAACTAAAACATACAAAATTTAATCTAACAATCTCCAAACCAATTGGTGTTCAAGAGTAACCACAAGAAACGCAAACCTTACCCAAAACACCTATCGAACAACCTTGAATCCGATGGAGGGCCGCTTCAACAATTCCCAACTCCAATCTAATGTCAAATAATACAACAAAGTTAACTTTCATTCCAAATTTAATGGGCATCCAAAAATCCTTCCAGAAATCCAACGAAAATATCCTACCCAAATCCAAGATTCCGGCGAAAACCCAAGGTTGAGCGTCGATTAGAATGACGATGTGGGTAGAAAAATGGCGGGTCGACAGATTGGCTGCAGGGAAAAGTGATCCGACGTATCTAGCAGCGGCGGTCGTTGGTGGGTTCACTCGCGGCCCGGCTAGAAGCGTAGGTCGACGGCTGAAGGGTTTCGCGTTGCTCGCGGACGGAACCGTTAGGTGAGATGTGCGGAGAAGATCGACTGAAGGGGGTGGGGTCAACGCGACGGCGAGCGGCATGGTCATGAAGCTGCATCGACGGCGACTGGAGGTCGGGTTTCGGTGAGGGTGCTAGAGAAAACGAAAACAGAGGGGGACTGGGGTCTCAGGCGGCGTGAGGAAGAAGAAGAAAAGGGTTTTGTTTTATATAAAAAGAATAATAATAATAAAATGAAATAAAATAAACCTTTTATTTTATTCTTTTTCTACTTTATTTTATTAAATTTCTTTCCCAATTAAAATTAGTTCTTGGCATTGATTTTCAAATTGAATAATTTCAACGTCAATAATTAAATTCCCGCAATTACACTTAAGTCCAAAAATTTCAAAAATGCCCTCAATTAATAAAACTTACTGAAATTACATAAATAATAAAAAGGATGTTACAGTCAGTCGACTCTTCTTTGATCATTGTAATTCCAATATGCCTTTTAGAGGCTAGGTAATTTCCTTGGAATTGTTTGTATGTCTTAATTCTTAAAGTTTACTATTTAATTTATTCAATTATTGTAAACCCTTTGGGTGGATTTGATTTATTAATAATAGAATTTCGGTGAATTTTTTTTTTACAAACTAATTTTATTCAATTTCTTGTATGCAAAATCATTCTAGCCTATGCATAATTGATTGATTAAGTTGCACGTATTAGGATCGCATGTTTAGGTTCTTGACTTTTTCTGGCTAAATTCATATATGCCCTAGTATAATCCTTCCTAAATAAATCATGCTATAAGATGTGCTTGTCCGGCTTGTAGTGTGTCTCGACAATTGAACCCTTGACTTAATGCTTTTCAGTTTAGACTTGTGTGTTGCTGAAAATGAAAAGTTTTAAACTGAATTAGGGCTGATTTAGATTGTTATCAAAATTGGCTAATTAGATTATTAGAATTTCTAATAGGTTGAGGGGTTCACATAATTGAAGAAATTAACTAGTATCTAATGATTGAAAATAAAAAACATACAAACTAATCCCAAGATTTTTCATCAATTTGATTCAATCCCCTTTTCTGTGCTAACTCTTATTTATTCTTCTCTGTTTGGTTTTTAATTTATTATAAAAAAAATAAAGAATAATCAAAACCCCTTTTTTTATTTGGAATTCATAAATTGGTCTAAGTTAATTCGACAGTCTCCCTGTGGATTCGACCTCGATCTTACCACTTTGCTATGTTTGTAGTATAAGTCTTGGATTGGTGAAAATAAATTATCTTCGCTCGGGCCGGGAGCCATCGCGACACGCTAGTCTCGAAGTCCGAACACCTACCCGATTAGGTCAAGCACTGGGCACACAACTTCCTCCCCAATCAATACTCGACCAGGGGATAGACTGGGGGGGAATTCTGTAACATCCTGATTTATTTTGTAAATAAGTTTTTTTTTTATGTTGGCTACTTGGATAAATTATATGAGATTTATGTTTTCGGCTAAGCTAAAATATAATTTAATTATTTGGAATTAATTGAGTTTTATTCTTACTTGCATTTGGAGATTTGATTATCTATGGAGATAATTAAATTTGTTTATTGGAGTTTTTAAAAGAAAAATATATATATAAGTATATATTTTTTGGAAAATGATTAGGGAATTTATTTTTAAAGGGAAAAGGAAAAGGTTTAGTATTTTATATATAGACTCGTGGAAAGATTATAAAGAAAAAGAAAAAAGAAAAAAATAATAATAATAAGTTTTTTCTCTCTCTCCTCAAAGCCCATGTGCCTTCTCCTTTCTTTTCTTCTTCTTCTTTCGTTCCTTTCTAAACCCTAGCCACCGCCACTGCTGACTGTTGCTTCGTCGCGCCACATCGCCACCTCTCCATCGCCAGCATCAGCACCGCAGCGCCGTCCCCGTCGCAGCAACAGAGTCGTCATTCGTCTGCTGCTGTCTTGCTGGTAACTGGACAGTCGGGTTGACCGTGAGCCACCGCGCCCAGCTGTCCAGCTTCGCTTCTGCCACCGCGCCCAGCCACAAGGTCGATGCATTCGACCACCACTGCCTATTCTTGCAATCTTGAGTTGGGTAAGAGTTGGTTTATTTTAGACAAGGATTGAGTTTTTGAGATTTTGGAGTGTCACTTTGTGTTGGAGACAATTTTGGTTATTACCCATTGTGTCAACTTTCAGGACTAGGATTTTGGAAGATTTTGGGGTGTTGCTATCAAAGAAGAGACCATTCTTTTCAACGGAAAATTTTTGGAGTTGGTAAGTTTTGTGTAAATTGGTTGGTTTTCCTTTGGACTTGGACCCCAAGGATTTATTTAATCTTTGACTCACTTCCTAGGCCATAGTTACTAAACTAAACTTGTGGTTAATGTCTTAGGGTTGATTTGAGTTTTATCCAAGGGCTATTAAGGAGTTATTCATGCAGACTTTTGAGACCAAGTTGAGGTAAGTGGTATGATGCTCGATTTTTATGAAGTGGAAATGTGGATGATATATGATGGTGAAATTGCGTTGTGCACTCAAGTTTCCTCAGCAGAATCCAAGTGTATATTCCACTGAGTTTTCTGGTAAGTCTAGAGTCGAACACAGGGACTTATAAAAACAGGTTGCGTTGGTAATTTTTATAAAAACTTTGCGGTAGCCAAATAAATAAATTGTTGGTTTGTTGTTGATTGCGTTAATGAAAAAGAACAAATGCGGCGGATTTGAGAAAAGTCAGTTGTGTGATAGATGCACTGAGTATGTGATGAACGGGTTGAGAAAATCTTTAGCTAGCATTACTTAGGAATGCGTTAGACTATGCGATCATGCTACAACCATGCACAGCAAGTCATTTTCCAATGCAAATGCGATGCTCCTAAGTCTAGGACGCATGTGTTGAATGCAAAAGTGTCTATAGAACTTATCCCTAAGTCTCTACTCTTGTCCTATGTGATGATGCAAAATGCATAAAAGCAAGATGACTGCATACAATCATATCATATCTCTAGGATGCATGCGATTCGTTGATAACAAATAGTATTTATTCCTAAGCTCCAATTTCTTGTTTATGTGTTCTAATCTGGCTCTTCCGAGCCTAGATTCTAACCTGACCTTCCCAAGCCTAGATCCTATCCTTAGACTACCCTCGCGAGTATCTTTAATGGACAAATGAAGCATACATAATACAAGATAATCGCATAGAATGAAGATTCCCTAGTTGTTCTAGCTAAATGCTTCTCAACTCATTCAACTGATTTAGCTACTCATGCATGAATAACAGAGAGTGAACAGATATAGAGAAATAGATTTCATTTCGATAAATGAGTGGAGTACAAAATAACAATGAAAGTTAAAGGTAGAGAGCTTGGTAGCAATTCCTTGCTGACCAAGGCTTTTACACTGTAATCTCTATTCGGTTCTAAAGATGTTCTCGCTTCCGCAGGCATTGGCCCTCTCTCTATCCTTGAAGCTTCTGGCGCTCTCCCAAGCTTACCGGAACGATCTGTCAGTACAACCTCCTCTCTCGCGTCCGCCTTAAAACGAAAGAAAACTACGAACAAAGACGTATGAAACTTCGAACGAAAGAATGGTGAATCGGTGAACCCCTTTTCTAAAGGATGCCTCTAGTATTTATAGAACATCTAAGGTGAATGGTGGATTCTGTCTCATGATTGTACAGATGGAACGACTTTAATTCCTAACTGATGTGCCGAATATTTGTCACCGAAATCCTGAATGTACTTGTGATCATTATCGGCTGTCAACTTAATTCGGATTCAACTGTCATCGGCTTTCTATCCCATCGCGATTGATTAGCCTTTCACCTAGATGCGCCCACCATGTTGCACTGATTAAGTTGCAGCAATCCTTCTCGGGCAAATGTTTGCGAATACAATCATCGCAAAGCTTTGCGGTAAAGTTGTGCTCGGCCTAAGATTTCCTATGATCTCAATTCTTGCATTGCGTCAACGCATATTCTGCATAAAAACACAAAAATTAACTGTTCCTATGCGATGAACGCATGTGGCCGCAATATTATGAAATTGATGCTTGATGGACGCAATTTAACATGTTTTATCAATGTAATCCAACATTGTTTAAGAATTTAGCACTATGATAACGTGCATTTCTGCCCGTTATCACACCCCAAAATTTAAACAATGCTTGTCCTCAAGCATAAGCTAAAGACTTCCTTTAACAAGTCAACCGCAATGTTCTTTTCCTAGATTTCTCAAGGATACTTCGTTCAAATCCTATATACCAAAGTTTCCTTAAGCCTTATTCAAGTCTCTTCTTAAAATATTTCTAAGATCTAGGGACTGCTGGTGCGTAATTTTATTAATGTGGAAAATGGATGATATGCGTTGATGGTATTACGTTGTGCACTCAAGTTTTCCCAGCGGAATCCAAGTGTAAATTCCTCTGAGTTTTTTGGTAAGTCCAGGGTCGATCACAGGGACTTGTGAAAATAGTTTACGTTGATAATTTTCTTATGAAAACCTTGCGGTAACCGGTAAAATAAATAAGGAGGTTGGTTTGTTGTTGCGTTAATGAAAATAATAATAAATGCGGCAGAGTTCGAAAATAGTTGGCAATGGGAAATACGATGAACGGGTTGAGAAGGGTTTCGGCTAACACTCCCTAGGTTGCGTTCATGCCTTGCGATCATGCAACATGCATACAATAGTAAACCACCTCTCGGCGTGAATGCCACAACTTCTAAGGCTAGAACGCATGCGATAAATATGCGATAAGTCTACAGGGTTTAAACATAAACCACTATTTCTATTTATGCAATGACAACATAACATTCACACAAATATGCGACCGCATAATATCATTCCCATTCTTAGGATGCATGCAATGCACATTGACAAACAGAGCTTATCTCTAAGTCCCTATTTCTTGTTTATGCAAGTCTAATCTTGCTCTTTCAAGTCAGATTCTAACCTAGCTCTCTCGAAACACTAGGTTCTTGCTTTAGATTCTCTCTCGAGCAACTCTAAAGATATGTTTCGCACAGCATAAAACAAGACAATTGCAAGCAATGAACTTCCTAGATCATGTTAGCTTAGTTCCTCTCAACCCATTCAACTAGTTTAGCTACTCATGCATACTAAGAGAGTGAGCAGATGTAGAAATATAACTTCCATTGAATAGATAAAAGATGAAGTACAGAATAACAATGTAAGTATAGTAAGAGCCTAGAGCAATTTCTTGCCACCAAGTGTTACATAGTTCTACTCGTGCTCTAAAGATATTCTCGCTTTCGCGAGAGTCAACCTGCTCTCTGCTCTTACACCCCAATGTTCTCTCTCGAGCCACCTTGGACGATCTCTGGCGTCACCACTCTTATCTAGCTCCACCCTAAAATGGAAAAAAAAACTATGAACAAAGGTGTGAACTTGTAAAGTGATGAAGTAATCGATTGCTTAACCCCTTCTCTGAAGAATGCACTTGGTATTTATAGGGCATCAAAGGTGGAAGGCAGCTTCTCTCTCCTGGCTGTACAGATGGGACAACTTTAATTCCTGACTGATGCACCAGATAATTGTCACCGATAAAGCTAGATGTACTTTGTGACCGTTATCGGCTGTCAACTTAATTTGGATCTGACTGCTGTCAACTTTCTATCCCATCAATCTTAATTGTCCTTTTGTCCGGATGCGTCCACCATGTTACGGTGATTCTTCTTGGGTGAATGTTTGCGAGCACGATCAATGCAAAGTCTTGCGGTGAAATTGCGCTCGACCGATGTATTTCTATGATCACATTCTTTGCATTTCGTTAACGCATTATTATGCAGAAAATAATAGAGATCAACTGCCCTAATGCGTTGGACGCATGTGACCGCAATATTGTAGAATTTATGCTTAATGGACTCAATTTAACATATTCTATCAATGCAATCCAACATTGTTTCAGAACTTAGTACTATGATAACGTGCATTTCTGCTCGTTATCAACTGCAAGCTTAACCTTCAAAAGGATTTTACTAATTTTTGAAACATTGCATGATTTATTTCAAAAAGAAAATTTTCCACTGGGGTGTCAAATGATTTTATCCTTGCATATCTCTTGTCATTGTTATTTTTTTTCTGACCTTGCACTGATCCAAGTGCCTTGCCTTCATTTTGGCTTTGCCCCCACGAGTGTCATGCGGACATCCAACTACGAACAATGCACTCTTTCTCAGACTAAACTCATACCTATTTGGTAGTGGAGTTGCGGTCATTTATTTATGCGTTGATCCTAGTGACTTACTTTCGTTTTGGCTTACCCCCACGTGTGTCATGCGGACATCCAACTACGAGTAAGTGCCTTTCACAACTTAACTCTTATTAACATGGGTTTCCCATTACATTAACAGTGGAGTTGTTATTCTCTTTTTTTTTTAAATAGAAAGGTCGAAAATAAATACTTCACCCCCAAATTTAAAATGCGGCAATGTCCTCATTGCCAAAAGATTGAAATGAGTCATGCGATGTTCTTAGAATGCGTTGTAAAGAGAGTTTGAAAGAAAGCTAGCAAACCCCTAACTTCTAGAAATATTTCATGAAGTGACTATCTTAAAGTTAAGATGACTCTAGTATATATGAAAGAAATAGAAGCATGTTTTTCATCATTGAAATTATACTTGGCAAAGAAACATCATGCAGTAACTTACTAAATTTATCTATGTCAAATGATTGCAGTAATCAAAGAGGATGCAGTGGTAAAACTTTTAAAACTAACATGCGATACGATAGCGCAAAATTTGAAATAAAGATAAGGAAGAATACACCCCCAAATTTGCGTTGTCGCCTGCATTCTGTATTGACACATCTAGCTTTACGGTGATCTCTCATCTTTGGATTGCAGTGATGGAGTGAGATAATTTGCTGCTTCAAGTAACATCTCTGCAATCTTGTGCCTTAATCGTTGTAAACAAACAAAGAGAGGGTCAAATGATTTTAAACAAAACAATAAGTTTTTTTTTTTTAACGATGTTGGTAATAAAAAGGTAGTTTCGATAATAAATAACGAGATGATAAAAGTTCATGAAGTAATTGATGTAGGAAAAGGATATTCAAAAAGACTGCATCCCTGATGAGGTTGAATCATATAATACTCAAGGACCATTTATTCCAGGCTGGTTTGTTCACGTCCATGGTGGCTTTTCTCTCTTTTCTTTGTCCTTTGGGATCTCACTGCCTTAATCCAGAGTTTTTCCCCATGAACGCTCATTAGAATTTTCCCCTTTCGCACATCAATTTGAGCGCGAATGGTTGAAAGGAAGGGTCTTCCCAATATGATGGGCGCATCTTCGTCCGCTTTATAATCCAAAATGAGGAAGTCTATCGGTAGGATGAATTTATCGATTGAAATTGCGACATTTTTCAACTCTCCTTCAAGGTGTATTCAGGATCTGTTAACGAGTAGGAGAGTTTCCTTTGTAGGCGTAAGTATGTTGGCATTCAATTGTTTGAAGATTGATAGCGGCATTATGTTTATACTTGCCCCAAGATCGCATAATGCTTGGCTACTGTAGGTCCCTCCGATAGAGCATGGTATCGTGAAGATTCCTGGTCGCCCATTTTAGGTGGGATCATAGCATTTTGTGCTGCAGCCACCATTGCGATCTTTTCTTCCTCATTTTGTTCCTCTTTCAATCTTTGCGGAGTTGTTGGTGGTTAGACTTTTTCTGTTTCAAGATCTAGAGGCTTAAGGGTGGATGTAACTTCAGGGTCTATTTTCTCGGGCTTCTCCAAACTATAGGTCAATGGGTCTTCGATTGTCACCGCATTCAAGTTGGTTGCAATGGGCTTCTCCCCTACTTCCGCAGTCATGTTGTCGCTTAGCAAGGAGACTGCTAAGCATTGTTCCTTCCCGTTACCCCCAGCATTGCGAGGGAGCTCAGTTGAGCTCAGCAACGCTCCTTGTGGTCTGTTTTTTAGCTCGTCTGCAATTTGTTCCATTTGGATTTCGAGATTTCTAATGGATGTAGCTTGATTTTGAAGCAATGATTTGTTTTTCTCAATGTATTGCTTCAACAAGCTCTCTAAGGACGAAGATTGTGGTGTTTGTGAGCTGCTAGCTTGGCTATGCGCTGGACCGTTGTTTTATGGGAATCCAAGTGGCCCTCCTTTTTGTGCCACAGGTTGAAAGCTTTGTTGTTAATTTTTCCATACAAAATTTGGGTGGTTTCGCCACCCGGGGTTATATGTATTGGAATAGGGATTATCTCTCATAAAGCATACCGACTGCGGGTTTGTTGGGCATTCTTCCATCGGGTGAGCATCTCCGCAAATGACACAACTTGCGGTCGTTTGAGTAATTACGCTGACTTGCCCTTTTTTTGCTCCCATATTATTAATTGTGATGCCTTGTATTAGACTCATCATCGCAGTCATTTGATTTTGCAGGGATGCGATGGCCCTATTGTTTGTGTCATTATCTTTTATTCTTAATCTCTGATCACTTTTCCGTCAATCCTCGTGATTTTTGGAAATGCGATCAAGTAGACTCCTTGCCTTTTCATATGTTTTGTCGAGCAGACCACTAGTGGCTGCCGCATTAGCAGCGGTTTGCAAAGAGGGATTCATCTTGGTAGAAAATCTCTATTTGCAGGCAGTCTGGTAAGCCATTATGTGGACAGTCTCTTACCAGCCGCTTGAACCTCGCTCAAGCATCACTAAGCGATTCGTCATCTTCTTGTTCAAAATTTGTTATTAATTTCCTTCTCCTGGCATTTTCAATTAGTGGGAAATACTTCTTCATAAACTTCTCCACGACATGTTCCCATGAAGTGATCTCTCCCGGCTCGAGAGAATATACCCATTTCCTAGCCTGATCACAGAGAGAAAATGGGAACAGAGTTAGTCGAACTTCTTCGGCAGGGATGTTCGGGAACACAAAAGTATTGAAGATTTTAATAAAGCTTCGGAGGTGGGCATGCGGGTCCTCGTTACTCCATCCTCCGAATTGTCCTGCAGTCTGGATCATCTACAGCATCACCGGCTTCATTTCGAATCTGCCTTTATTGAAGGCAAGCCTCATGATTCCTGGAGAGAAATCATAGAGGTTTTGCGATGCATAGTCTCCGATGGGTCTATTGTGATCGTTTACCAGCAGGATTGGATTCGCCATGACATTATTATCATTTGGTGCTCTGTTTCCAGGCTGCTCCGCTATCTCTTCTTTATCTGATTGTGGTTGCTGTTGACGGTCTCTCAGTCTCCGTCTAAACGTTCTCTCAATCTTCATGTCGTAATTCGCCAGAGAGTGAGAGTCTGCAAAGAATCAAAAAATTACCGTCAGCACACTATTTTACCAAAGTCCCCGGCAACGGCGCCAAAAACTTGATGCTCGATTTTTATGAAGTGGAAGTGTGGATGATATGAGATGGTGAAATTATGTTGTGCACTCAAGTTTCCTCAGCGGAATCCAAGTGTAAATTCCACTGAGTTTCCTGGTAAGTCCAGGATCGAACACAGGGACTTGTGAAAACAGGTTGCGTTGGTAATTTTTATGAAAACTTTGCAGTAACCAAATAAATAAATTGTTGGTTTGTTGTTGATTGCGTTAATGAAAAAGATCAAATGCAGCGGATTTGAGAAAAGTCAGTTGTGTGATAGATGCACTGAGTATGCAATGAACGGGTTGAGAAGATTTTTAGCTAGCGTTACTTGGGAATGCATTAGACTATGCGATCATGCTACCACCATGCACAATAAGTCATTTTCCAATGCAAATGTGATGCTTCTAAGTCTAGGACGCATGTGTTGAATGCAAAAGTGTTCATAGAGCTTATCTCTAGGTCTCTACTCTTGTCCTATGCGATGATGCAAAATGCATAAAAGCAAGGTGACCGCATACAATCATATCTGATCTCTAGGATGCATGCGATTCGTTGATAACAAATAGTGCTTATTCCTAAGCTCCTATCTCTTGTTTATGCGTTCTAATCTGGCTCTCCTGAGCCTAGATTCTAACCTGACCTTCCCAAGCCTAGATCCTATCCTTAGACTACCCTTCCGAGTATCTCTAATGGACGAATGAAGCATACATAATACAAGATAATCGCATAGAATGAAGATTCCCTAGTTGTGCTAGCTAAATGCTTCTCAACCCATTCAACTGATTTAGCTACTCATACATGAATAACAAAGAGTGAACAGATATAGAGAAATAGATTCTATTTCGATAAATGAGTGGAGTACAAAATAACAATGGAAGTTAAAGGTAGAGAGTCTGGTAGCAATTCCTTGCTGACCGAGGCTTTTACACTGTAATCTCTATTCGGTTCTAAAGATGTTCCCGCTTCCGCAGGCGTTGACCCTCTCTCTGTCCTTGAAGCTTCTTGCACTCTCCCAAGCTTACCGGAATGATCTGTCGGCACAATCTCTTCTCTCGTGTCTGCCTTAAAACAAAAGAAAACTATGTACAATGACGTATGAAACTTCGAACGAAAGAATGGTGAACCGGTGAACCCCTTTTCTGAAGGATGCCTCTGGTATTTATAGAACATCCAAGATGAACGGCGGCTTCTCTCTCATGATTGTACAAATGAGATGGCTTTAATTCTTGATTGATGCGCCAAATATTTGTCACCGAAAAGCTGAATGTACTTGTGATTGTTATCGGTTGTCAACTTAATTTGGATTCGACTGTCATCAGCTTTCTATCCCATCACGATTGATTAGCCTTTCACCCAGATGCGCCTATCATGTTGCACTGACCAAGTTGCGGCAATTCTTCTCGGGCGAATGTTTGCGAATACAATCATCGTAAAGTCTTACGGTGAAGTTGCGCTCGACCGATGATTTCCTATGATCGCAATTCTTGCATTGCGTTAACACATATTCTGCATAAAAACACAAAAATCAACTGTTCCTATGCGATGAACGCATGCGACTGCAATATTATGAAATTGATGTTTGATGGACGCAATTTAACATGTTTTATCAACGCAATCCAACATTGTTTAAGAACTTAGCACTATGATAACGTGCATTTCTGCCCATTATCATGGTACTATTACCGGTGCCTTCGTGTCAGGCAGCCTAGACTAGACCTATAAAGTTACTTAGTGGACTCTTGAGCATGATTTTTTTTGTCATTATGTTTTGCTTGTTGCATGGAAGTTATGTATGTGATGCATGAATAGACCAGTAGAGCGGTTTACTGTCTTGCCTTGACGCATGTTTTATTTCAGATGACCTACGGGTCTAGTTTCATGTTTGACGATGTGCCTACGGGTCGCTAGATATGCGTGAGCCAACAGGTTCACATTCATGTTATTTTTCCATGTTTGACTGTGCGCCTACGGGCCACTAGACATGCGTGAGCTGATAGGTTTACGTTCATGTTACTTTTTTTCATGTTTCATGTTTGACGACGTGTCTACGGGCCGCTAGACATGCGTGAGCCGACAGGTTTACGTTCATGTTATTTTCATGTTTGACGGCGAGCCTATGAGCCGCTAGACATGCGTGAGCCTACAGGTTTATGTTCACGTTATTTCCATGTTTGACGGTGTGCCTATGGGCCGCTAGACATGCGTGAGTCGACGGATTCACGTTCATGTTATTTTCATGTTTGACGGTGTGCCTACGGGCCGCTAGATATACGTTTCAAGGCAAGATAGTATGTCTTTTGGTTTTCCTTTCATCATCAAAAACCGATGTAACTGTATGAGCCATGGGCTATCTTTCTTTGCTCGTGGATGCATAGTTTGATCCCGGTAATACTGAGTATTTTATACTCAACCTTTATCTTTATTTTTTTCAGGTAAGGGCAAGGACACTCGGGCGACTGACAAGAGGAATCTGTGACAGTGCCAAAGGAACCAGATTTCGCTTCCGCATTTGACCCTTTATATTTTCTCATTTTTTGTTTTTATTACATTTATGGTTTCATTATAATTTTTTTATATAATTTATTTCATGTTAAAAAGGGTGCCGGAGTTGAACAATTTAAGATCTTGAGATAATGGCAGAACATTGTCTTATATACCTAAAGCAGTTCAAAATCATGATTATTCTATTTTATTTTACTTTATTTGCCTCAATGCGAATATTTATGCCTGCATGCAGTAACGATCCCCTTTTTAGTAGTCCTAAGAGGTGGGGTTGTTACAAATTCATCTTCTCATTTGCCTCATCCCGATCAATACCCAGTTAGGCACGTATGAAGACCGACCGAGTAGGGACCACTTTCTAGAAAATGAAGGTCGGATTTTTATGCAAAAAATGAACTTTTTGGTTCCAAATCGTTCAGAGAACATCGAAAATGATGTTCTAATGCCAAAAAAAAAAATCTAAAAAAGAAGAAATATCACTCGAATGTATTATACCCACAACATCTCACTTACATTCAAAACCCTAAAAATACACTTACATTCAAAGGATCTGAACATACTAAACATAAAAGAGTGAAGAAGTAGAAAATGGCAACATCTTAGAACATTGATTTAAAACAATGATTTTCCAGTAACTCAGATAAACCAACATAATGAGCGGGGAAAAATGGCTAAATTCGAACCTAATTAGATGACAAATTCGAAATTATCTTCAAATGGAAAGGAAAATGGTCAGGAATCCAGTCGAACTCGAAGTAGAAAATGAGAGATAATGGAAGGTGCAAGTGGGAGGAGAAGGGTTTAGAAGAATGAGTGGGTTTTGTGACTTTTGAAATCTTAAGGATAATATTGTAATTTAACATTGTTTGAAAAGTTGTAGAGTAAACAAACAAATTTTTTTCTAAAGGGTCCATTTTTCTTATTTCCTTAATTTAAGTTAATTTAATATATATATTAAAACTTTAAAAAAAAAAAAAAAAAAAAAAAAAAAAAAAAAAAAAACCCTTGTAGGGTCAAAAATATCTATTTCCCAAGAAACCTCACTCCCATACATTCTCCCCCGGCGAATACCGAGTGGCACGAACTCCGGTCGACGGCATTCGAACGGCGGCGACCCACACGATTATAGGTACAAATTCAATTTTTCCTTTCTCCTCTCTTCATTTCCATTTACAATCGTTTCTACTGTTTGATCTCAATATCGATATACGCCAATTGAAGATTGTGATTACACCGCGGTTTAGGGGAACTTTGAAACTTCATCGTTTCCGCCACTCAGGTGAATCGAGATTCTGTGAAAGAATTGGAAGTCATTTTTTGAATTTTCGATTCTCAGTTTATTGGTTTGTATTTAACCCTGAAATCAAGCGGTCAACCATTCCGAACATGGCTGGATATGTTTACTAAACTTTTCAACTTCGAAAATTTCAGTTACTAAATCTCGTTTTGTTTGCGCGTCGCTGGTTCTGTATCTTCATTGTTTCTTTTCAATCGTTAGATCGCAGATGATGATTATCTTACAGATGAAAGGATGAGTTTGGGATGACTTTAGAATCATAAGTGTGTTTTTAGCCTCTAAAATTTAGTCTTTGAAAATTTCATAGTGTTTTTAGAGGATTTAAAGTGATCATGAACATTCTTAAAACATTCAAGCATTTTTAGGAGTAGTTGATCAGTTCCTTCCAAAAATGTTCTTTACAACTCTTCTTTTTCCGAAATTCCAAACTCTCCTGAAGTGCTGTTCCATATTGCTTCGGTTTATTTCACAAGCCATTTTCCTGTAGGCAATTTTGAAGTTGTTCAGTGTTTCTTCAACATTTTTGCTTGTTCAAGTAGTTCTTAGGTCCTACGATAACAATTTCAATCTTGTTTTTTTTTTTTTAAATAAATATATTTTTATTTATTTTTTTGTTTTTTTATTTTTGAAAATTAAGCATATAAACACTACTTTCATTTATGCATTTCTTTGTTTTGTTATATACCTTTTACAAACATTTTCGAACCCCAAGTTAATTCAAAAACTGAGTCGAAATACCATATAAAGAAATAAAACTAAATCGAACTACCATATAAAGAAATTGGGACTGGGAGAAAACAAACACAATTTTCAAAAATGGTTATCAATTGTGGTCTTTTACACATTTACAACAGAAACGCCCAAGAGGTGCTCAGTCATGAATATCTTGTCATCCAAGGTATTTCCAACGAAGTCTTCTGACTTGATACTATGGTCTCTTTCAGTCTTGTATTCTGTTGTTGTGAAGTTTTCATGCCATATGGTGTTCTATAGCTGCTATCGTTTCATCATATCAAGTTTATTTGTTCATGTGGGCTTGGATTTTTGTATGTCCATGTATTCTTTCATTTTTTCAAAAGTGGTTGTTCTCGTCCAAAAAAAAATCAAGTTTATTTGAAGTTCTCACTTCTCACCGTGGATCTGATTCATAAACACACAAAGATTTTATTCTAATTTGACATGCTCATCTGCTTGCTATTATAATCATCCACAGGATGAAATTAGAAGTGGGAAACAACTTGTAGTTCATAACAATTTATATAATTTTATAATGACAAGCTCGTATTAGTTTGCAAGTCTATATTCTCGTTGAATCATTTATGAATCTTTGCGTTCTTTTGTCTCTTCATTTTATCGATGCTAAGTTTCTTCCTTCCCATCTGAAATGTCTCAGCTCTAGAGATAAGATGCTTCCATAAGACTCAACTCACTTCCAGAGGACGGAATAGAGAAAATGCAGAAATTAGGAGATTTCAAGCTACCACATTTCTTCAACTATCCTCCATATTTCACGTAATTTTTTTTTCATCTGTTTCTGTTTCATTTTTTTACATCATTATTAGCCACACGAGTAACTTGGAAGTTGTGTGAGTCAATTTCTGATGATGTTGATATCTTGGTTTTGACAACAATTTCCTGAGCGAAGAAAACTGACACTTCATTGCTCAACTAGTAGTTACGCAACTAACAGGATACTGCATATATTGAATCACCTATACTTTCCCCACCAGCCTCGTATATATGAATGTGATAGTTGTACCTTACTGCAATCCTACAGTTCTTATTGGATAGCGTTGATTGTTTCACTTTTCTCAAGCTTTTCTTCTGTATTGAGTTGCATATATAACCTTTTTGTTGCATGTCTTCTCAGTTTGCAACCAGTGAGGGACACCCGTGAGAAGCAAATTCAACTTTGGAAGGAACTTATTCTAGACTACTGTCGAACCCAAAAGATATTTGTCATTGGACTCGAAGAGGACTTTCCCCTATTTTCAAATTCTGAGATTGAAAGTAAATTACATGGCCTTGTTTGGTCCTAATTGGCTGTTAAAAGTCTGTTGGTGTCTTAGACTTGGTTAAGAAGCTGTGTATTACTGTTCCAGTTGTTTGATGTATTTTACAGTGTGGTTGTGATGCTACAGGATCTCTCAGTCATGAAGCTAGAGAAGCTTTTCTCTCAGCTTTAGTTTCAGATGGTTAGGCCCTGCTAGTTTAATTCTATAATTCTATCTGTTTACAGTTTTCATTCATTTTCATTGGGGGAAAACTGATATTTGTTCATTTTAATTGTCCTATAGGTCGTGCAGAATGGCTGGATAAAGGACATAGGAAGTGCCTTATTTTATGGCACCGGATTCAAGATTGGGCTGACATCATCTTGCACTTTGTAAGATTCCATACTTTGGTTAAATTATAAGTCTAGTCTCAAAATTTTAAGATTTGTGTCTAAACTTTTGGTTCGATTTTGTGTTTCAATAGATTTCCGACAAAATTGAAAATTTTAAAAATTAGTTGTTCTATTAGATGTAAATTTGGATTTTATACTAATGGAACTCTAAACTTTAATTTTATGTCCAGCAGATTTGCGGAAATTCATAAGTTTAGGAACTAAATTTATAATTTTGAAAGTTCAAGGATCATATAGACACAAACCTCAAAGTTACCCTCCGTTTGGATTCAAGAAAGTTTAAGAAATGATTTTAAATCCTGTGATTGAAATCCGAGAAACGATTTTAAATTAATTACTTTGTTTGGAACTAGAAAGATTTGAAAGGAATGTATTTAAAATTTTGTGTTTGAATGGTAACCGAAAAGGAAAAGAAAGTTAAGGATTTGTTAATATAGACTTTTAACTATGATGTGTTAATTGAAAATTAGAATTTGACAAGGTTATTTAAGTAATTTACTTTCAAATCCCATTTTAGTCAGGAAAATCTTTTAAGTAAAACGGGATTTGAAGTTACTTCGGATTTTAAAATCATTCTATTTCCTGTAATACCAGACAGAGGAATTCATTTGAAATCCATTATGAATTGCAATCCCTCAAAATCATGAGGTTCCAAACAGACCTTTAACTTTAATGGACTGAATTTGTAATTTAACCAAATACTTTATTAACTATCATAGTTACGAGTGAGTTTGGGATGATTTTGAAAGGGTATAAATTGCTATTATCCCATTAAAAGAAGTCGTCAAGATTCTAGAAGTATTTTTTGCTAGAAAATCAGAAGTGCTTTGGAAAATTCTTATTCTTAAATTATTTCTTATAAGCAGGTGAAAAATAATGGACTTGAAGATAGTGTTATGACAATAGAGGAAATACGATCAGGAGTTGAGTCTAGAGGAACAGGTACTTCCCTTGCTTATGCTCAAGGTTTAAAATATCGCTGCTAATGGGAATGCCAATGAAAATTAATGGGAAATTTGTAAAAACAATAAATTCAAAATGAAATATTTAGATTAATAACTAATCATTTTACACTTTTTAAACTAGTTAAAATATTTTATTTATGTTATATTAACATTATTGACATTTTGTTGCTTATTTTATATGTTTCATGGTTTTTTTTTTAACCATACAATGAAAATGTTGATTCATCGATCTTTTATGTTGATGTCTAATCCATAAATGTGTGAAAATATTGATGTAAATGTCAACAGAAATTTAATATCTGGCTTATACTGAGGTGATTAGAACTTCAAATGATTTCTGAATCTGTTCTTTAACATGTTACATTCCTAAAGCAATTCTAGTGAATTAACTATTAATTAAACTTGGTGGGCGGGAAAGCATCTCGGTGTAATATATCAAAGAAATCTGTAGATTGGCTTAAATGGAAATGCAACTCTGGCAAAAACTGTTATGAATGAGAAGCTTTTTAGTTGATCTTAAACTTTCACGCTTGTATGTATTTTGATTTTTAAACTTGTTCTTATATTTGTAAATGTTCTAATTTTATTTGATGTCAAACGGAATGCATAAGACTTGGAACATGGGAATATGTGATGCCATGTGATAATTTGTAAAAATCCTCTAAAAAAAGTTGCATAGAACAGACTATGTTCGGCCAAATTACAAAAAAAAAAAAAAAAAAAAAAAAAAAAAAAAAAAAAAAAAAAAAAAAAAAAAAACTTTCAGACTTCATCATCTGTTTAAAAAATTGTTACAATAGTATCCTTTTCGTGAACATTCCAAAACCACTATTGGAATAGAAATTCATTAGAAGTTGGATAAAAATTTAGGACCTTAAATGATGTGACGGTGTTATGAAACGATGTAACAGTCCTACTTTACATTTAAGTCTTTATCACACATTTTAAATCTCAGTTTTTGTCCAACATTCTAACAAATTTATAAGTCCCAAAGGTGATTTCGAAACGATGACAAAGTCTAGAAGTATTTCTCATAAGTTTTTCTGTGAACATGACCATACCACATTTGTTGTAGAGTGACGGTATATGCTTGCTATTTGCGAAATTACTTTCTTTTGTGCCTAAACACCACCATATCTTGAAATAGCATTGAAACTTTATTGTCGCAAAGTAATTTGTTTTTCTGTTTTATGCATCAGAGCTTCAAGGGATTGACCGTACGGTATTAATGAGGGCATTGAAGCTGCTTGAACAAAAGGGGAAGCTTGCAATTTTCAAAGGTTCTTCAACAGATGATGAAGGTATTAAGTTCTCTGTATAACTACCGGTCTTTATTCACATTGACTGCGGCCATTCGTTGTTTTTTGTACACTTCTAAATGGGACTTTCATTTAGTTTTTTGCCAATTCAAACTGGGACTATAGGTTCTTGGTGCAGTTCTTCAGTGTATTGTAACCAAGAGGCCTCCCAATAGAACTTAAGAACCCATGCTTGGGAGTGCTTTGGAAGATATTTATTGTATATTTTTGAAAAAAAAAACTATATATATATAAACTCTTTATTTACTTTCGAGTATTTGGACCGGCTTATAAACTGCGAACTAATCTTGTGACCCTATAATATTTAGGCTTCGTTTAGATTGATTTGAGAAAATGTGTTTTTCAAAAAATTTATTTTTATTTAAATACTTTTGATTAAAACTTATTAAAATACATTTGAAAAACTATTTTGAGTGGTTGTCAAATACTTTCATTTCTTCTAAAATGATTTATTTTTTAAATAAACACTTAACCATGTATTTCAAACACATCCTTAATTCCTAAAAAACTTTTGTTCATTGTAGTTTGGAAGAAAAAAAAAATTTAACATGTTGAGCATGTTTTTTTAGATATTGAAAAACAATGTATAGAGGAAAAGAGAATCTTATATTTTTAAGTCGAATTTTGAATTTAGTTTTGCACTTTTGCTACATTATGGATTCTGTGTTTTGAGTTTAGTTGGGTTTCAAAATGGTTTGTTTATATTTCTGAATCTTATATAAGGCTCATTGTTGATCCTTGACGATAACTACTTTTTGTTGGATACTTTAGAATGGAAAAAAAATCACTTTATATTACTACACTTTTAAGGTTGCATCACTAAAAGTTTGCGTTAATTCTTAGTTAATTCTTAGACATTCAGACTGTTAGAATTTTGATTATGTTGTAAAATAAGAACCGTACAAGAACAAGACTAGAAAATTAGAGAGTAAAGTAAAGAAAAGAAAGTGAAGAGAACAATTGGACTCATTTGTGTTGTGTCTTATAATGGCACTATATAACTACTTTTTGTTGGATACTTTAGAATGGAAAAAAAATCACTTTATATTACTACACTTTTAAGGTTGCATCACTAAAAGTTTGCGTTAATTCTTAGTTAATTCTTAGACATTCAGACTGTTAGAATTTTGATTATGTTGTAAAATAAGAACCGTACAAGAACAAGACTAGAAAATTAGAGAGTAAAGTAAAGAAAAGAAAGTGAAGAGAACAATTGGACTCATTTGTGTTGTGTCTTATAATGGCACTATATAACACTATTTTTATGTCAGGACATAAAGAGTGTATACAATGTGAAATTCAATGGAGGGTGTATATTAAAGTATGGAATTCAATAAGAGGTTTTGATATTTGGTATCCTATGTAGGTTATGCATACCTATACTAAATAGGACATTTACAATATATACTACACTTACAAAACTCTCCCTTAGATATCTATATTATATAAAACAAATGTCTCATTAAAATCTTATTAGGAAAAAATCTAATGGAAAAAAAATCTTAATAAAGGAAAAAGAGTACATTATTTTATATATCTTAATGGTTGTCTCATTAAAAACATTGTCAATAGAATCCTAGGGAAAAAACCATAATCAATGGTAAAAGAGTGCAATAAGTTCACTTCCCCATAGAAACATCACATGACATTTCATAATTATCGCATTCAAATGTTGTTAGTGGGAACACCTTAATAAGTTTGTCAAGTGATTTTAAAAAAAATTTGTTGGATAACGATGTTGCCATTTTCTTCAAGATTCTTAATGTAGAAGTTCATCTGTGGTGTTGTTTTCATATAATAACATTCTTGGCTAGGCTCATGAATCGTCGGGATTTTAGTAATTGTTATAATTTGCTTTATTGACTGCTATAATATAAAAAAATTTCTCCATGTACTTAGTGACCTGGTTAAGTTGTAGCTCATATGGATTAGATAAATAATATGCATCTTCACAACCAACTAGATCATAATGAGATTGATTAGGAAGAAAATAAATCAATGTAGATTAATTCTTAAATAAAACACAATATATGTTCAACTCTACTCCAATATCTTTCTTTTGGAGGTGTATTGTACTTGTGTAACAAAATTACTGAAAGAATACTACAATAGGTAATGTATAAATATAAATGCACTTATTTCTAAAAAACTATGGTTCTTCAAGACTTAAAGTTTTTCATTATCATATCATTAGATTGGATGATATATCTTTTTTAGAATCACCATAGGAGTGTTCAATGGTGTAACTAGTCCATATAAAATTTTTTATGTATAAATTGATGCAAGCTCATCTGTTTTATGTTCTATTTGTAAGCAAAGATAAAACTTTGTTTTTCAGAATTTTATCTCAATTTCTTTCTTAAAAAAACACTATTGCCTTTGAAAACTCTTCGAAAGTTTTAAAACATATATAGTAAATTTTGACTACAATTCTTTGTAATATCATATGGACAAAAATGGTTATTTTTATACCCTTATTTAAATAAATATTTAATAAGATGATCATTATATAGCATTTGTCATAAATGTTTTATAAGAATCTCCGTGATATATATAATTCTCTAAGATTTGAAATTATATGATTATGGTATCTTTAATCCTTTAGGGTGTGTTTGGTATGTGATAAAAGTAGAGAGTTGAGTTGGTAATTATTATCTGGAGAGTTAAATTATCTGGGGAGTTAAATTATCTGTATTTGTTTGCAAAGTTGAGTTGAGTTGATAATTATTGTCTGTGTTTGTTGTAGTTGAGTTGAGTTGGGGATCTGATGCAATTTTTTGTGAATGAGATTAGTTCTATTTTTTTCTGTTTGTTTTTTATTTCATTCTTTTATTTTTTAGTTTATGTTTTGCTATTGTTGATTAATTTTCAAATATACACGTATTTTCTCAAATCATTTATGACATAAACTGGACAATCTTAATTTTTTTTTCTCAATTTGTAGAACATAATAGATTGTTTTTCATATATTCTTTTCAAAAATTGTAATAATTCTAATTCTATTCAATCGGTAAAACATACCAACAAAATCTCAATTAATTGGTATATTGTATATTATATGTATATATATTGAAGGTAATTATCCCAATTACTAATTGGTATATTGTATGTATATATATTGAATCTTGCTAACTTAACTTTATTATTTCATATATCATACAGTTTATTTTTATATAATATGGATAGGGTATTTGGAATTGAAATTGTACATAGGATAATTACCTTTCATTTGATTATGATGGTGAGAAAATAATATCCATTGTACATAGGATAGGATAATATGAACCGACCGAACATGTGGCCGTTTTCAAAAAAAATCACAAAATATAAGTTCTTTTCGATACTTATAATATCCATGTCATAATACAAACACAAAAATTACATGTCATGACGTATGCAAAAGTTATCATTCTTTTCGACGTGATAGTCTATTGTCCATTTGCTGTTATCCAAAAGAACTATAAATAAAATATAGGGATGTGGTCAGTCTACATGTTTCTTCCTAGTAGACGGAGGCAGTACCTCATTCGTGCGCGTTCTGGTACTGCAAGGAAGCAATCTGTCTTCTGAATGTCTGTGACAAGGAGGTCAATAAGGGTGACCTGATCATCCTCATCCAGGCCATCAATGCTGTATATGGCATTTACTACTTCCTTCCGACGCCCGAACTCCAGCTCATACTTCTCCTTTTGCCACGATGCAAGTTTACCCATGTGTGTGCTCTGCATTTCAACAGTCGATCTCATGATGTCGATCATTTCAGCTTGGAATGATGGCCTCTTCCTCTTACTGCCCTGCCTCGAGATGACTCGGCAGGTACACTCGCTCTAGCTATAGATTGCTCTGCTGGCTCTTCATCTATTTCATCTGGATTTAATAGTGATTCTGTCTGGCGAACCTCAGGTGTGTGATAGTCCTGTGATCCAAGTTGAATCTCATCTTCAAACTCTCTGAATGCATTCGTCGCCATCATGTATGGGTCTTCACTTAATTGCCCTACTGCTCTGTCTTTTTCAAATACGGTGGAGAGGTCATCATAATGTGGGAATGGTTTGTTCCACATCTCGCTCATGAGGAGGATCTCGCTCATGAGGATCTCGCTCGACAAGTTGAAATGGCTATAAGAACCGTATGAACGAGATCCTCATCATGAGCGAGATGTGGAACAAGCCACGATGACCTCTCCACCGTATTTGGGAAAGACGGAGCAGTAGGGCAATCAAGTGAGGACCCATATGTGATGGTGACGAATGCATTCAGAGAGTTTGAAGATGAGATTCGACTTGGATCACAGGACTGTCACACACCTGAGGTTCGTCAAACAGAATTACCATTAAATCTAGATGAAGAGCCAGCAGAGCAATCTATAGGTAGAGCGAGTGTACCTGCCGAGTCATCTCAAGGCAGTAAGAAGAAGAGGCCATCATTCCAAGCTGAAATGATCGACATCATGAGATCGACTGTTGAAATGCAGAGCACACACATGGATAGACTTGCATCGTGGCAAAAGAAGAAGTATGAGCTGGAGTTCGGGCGTCGGAAGGAAGTAGTAAATTCCATATACAGCATTGATGGCCTGGATGAGGATGATCAGGTCATCTTTATTGACCTCCTTGTCACAGACGTTCAGAAGATAGATTGATTCCTTACAGTACCAGAACACGCACGGAAGAGGTACTGCCTCTGTTTACTAGGAAGAAACATGTAGACTGACCACACCCCTATATTTTGTTTATAGTTCTTTTGGATAATAGCAAATGGACTGTCATGTCGAAAAGAATGATAATTTTTGCATAAGTCATGACATGTAATTTTTGTGTTTGTATTATGACAGGGATATTATAAGTATCGAAAAGAACATATATTTTGTGAATTTTTTTTGGAAACGGCCACATGTTCAGTCGATTCATATTATTTTTGTGATCTTATGAAAAATGTTACTGTACTACATCACATTCCCTTCATCATAATCAAATGAAAGGTAATTATCCTATGTACAATTTCAAATATACTATCCATATTATATAAAAGTAAACTGTATGATATGTAAAATAATTAAGTTAAGTTGGCAAGATTCAATATATATACATATAATATACCAATTAGTAATTGGGATAATTACCTTCAATATATATATACCAATTAATTGAGCAGCAATATGAAATATGGTATGTTTTACCGATTGAAGAGAATTAGAATTATTACAGTTTTTGAAAAGAATATATAAAAAATAATCTATTATGTTCTACAAATTGAGATTGTCCAGTTTATATCATAAATGATTTGAGAAAATACGTGTATATTTGAAAATTAATCAACAATAGCAAAACATAAAACTAAAGAATAAAATAAAAAACAAACAGAAAAAAATAGAACTAATCTCATTCACAAAAAAACTGCATCAGATCCTCAACTCTGCACAACAAACACAGACAATTTAACTCTCCAGATAATAATTACCAACTTAACTCTCTACTTTTGTCCCATACCAAACACACCCTAAGAGATTCATATAAATGTGGTATGACTACATCCTTAATATGTGTATTAAGCTATTCATACACAATTAGATAAATTAGTCTCATGGCATTATATCCACCATTAGAGAATATGTCTTCTCATGATTAATACCAGTCCATTGTGAGAATTTGTGACTTCACTTTATTTGTTTTTCTTATAAATACTCACTTGTATACCACATGTTTAACATTCTTTGATGTTTGGACTATTAGTCCTCACAATTTTGAAAAATGAGTTTATTTCTATTTGATTGTTTCTTTTCACATAAGTTAATTATTTCTATGTCGTCACTTTTTAATATATCTAAGTATATACTCATTTTTATAAACAATATCATGAGTGACATTGTATGCAAAAATGTTGTCAATTTTTATAAGTATGGATTCATTTTTTCCGGTCATGACATATAATTTATCATGATCTCATTATTGTCCCTATTTTCTTTGATATTCTTATGAGTAGTGTATTTAGGATTTCTTTTGAAATATCCATATTTTTAACTGAGTCATTTTGATTATTGACTACTTCTTTTTCGAGGATTTTTGTCTTTGGAACCCATTTTTCTATCACGCTTGGGACGTGGTGTAGACAACTTGTTGTATTAGGATATCAATTTTAGATAGTGTATTTGCAAAATATATATAACTTAGTCACTTTCTTGCAACTATAAATTCTCTATAAATGCATCTAGCATTTGATTTGCAATATCTTGCAAATAAGTTATCTTTTGAACTTCTAGTTCAAAGTGATTTGTATGGTAATTAAATTGAGACACTACTTATGCATTTCATTAATGTTTGACAATTTGTCTCATTAATAATAATTAAGCAAATTGTGCAGTAAATATATCACCCATCAACTATTAAAAAATATTTAATATTGATTTGAAATCAATTTCAACGTAGATTTATAACCTCTTTTGAGGATTCGTTTTAGTTCTTCTATCATCTTAATTGTTGTTGAACAATAATTAAACATTTATTGCACCTTTTGCATAAGAAATATATTTGGCTTTAGGTTGTGGCTATAAGTTCATAAGTCATTGCCTTAGAGCATATGAAATACCATGATTTCATACATATGGAAAAGCTTTGCTATTTGAACCTAAGTTACAGGATGTTCAACACTTATCTCAATCAATGTATAATAATAATTATCAAATATTTGGGATATGAATTCACTATATATATATATATCAAAATCAATTTCAAAATCATAAAATTGTGCATTTATTTTAACTATTTGAGCAACTAACCTTGCATATAAGGTTTTAAAATGATAATAAGCATATGATCATCAACTGGATGCGTCAACAAAAACCATAAAGTATTTAAATGGTTCACTTGGTGGATTAATAAATCTAGATATACAACCATGAATCCATTTAAAAAATAGGAGAGATTTAATTTCAATTTTAGCTAATGAGAGTTTGATAATTAATCTCTTGAGAACAAGTCAAACATGACAATTTATCAGATGAAAGAGTTTTTAGTTCTTCAATAGATGTTAATATAAATTTCCAATATTTATTTTCACTATTGACCCAAAATGACTCATTGTGTCAAATAAAAATATATTTTGATCAATGAACTTCAGATTCATTATTATATATATTTCAAACGAATATGTGTGTAATATAATTTGGAAGAAAGGTGGACAACTTTTCTATATACATTTCTCATTGAAGACAATAGATATAGTTTATAAATATCATATATCATTTTTATTATCAATCACTATATGATATCTATTACAACGTATATCTTCCAAATTTACTGGAATTCTCTTTTATTTACCAGAAAATAAAGTATATCAAT
The DNA here is from genome assembly GCF_027475165.1 of Benincasa hispida. NCBI lineage: Eukaryota > Viridiplantae > Streptophyta > Magnoliopsida > Cucurbitales > Cucurbitaceae > Benincasa > Benincasa hispida. The sequence continues at coordinate 729,119 of NC_143488.1, forward strand.
GATAAATGTTGCTCCCATAGAAAAAATTATATTTTTTAAAAAATCTTTAATCAAGTCTACAAACTTAATATCATATTTAATTTTTTGTTTCAAGTCTTTTGAATTTTGAAAACGTATGGTTTACTTTTAAGTATAATATACGTAGATGCACTATATGCAAACATAAATGTTAATTATTCTTATTCTCTTTAGGAGATTTAAAAGAAATTTAAATATCTCATATACAGGTTGGTAAAAACTAAAAAAGAATAATCATATCTTTAAGAGATTCTAAAGAACTTATAACATCCAAATAATACCATACTGAGGGGATAAAAAGATAAGTTATATCTTCAAGAGATTCAAATAAATTCTTAAAATTTACTTCCAATCATCATTTTCCTTTTCATTTTTAATTTTCAAAAGAAAAACTTTTAATGCACTACATATATAATATTATTGTCTTGCATCACATTGGAAATAAAATTCTTCTTTAAAATATTATATGTATATGATTTTAATAGAATAATTATTTCTTCCTTTATAGCATGATTCTGACCACAATTATTAAATATTGCAACATTCACCCCGAGGAATGATATTAAATTATTTTGTTGATTTTTTTTAATAGAAACATATTACTTATTTCTTTTATTCAACCTCAAATAATATTAGATATATGTCATCATAATGTGTCGAACTTTCTTTTTCAATTGCTAATATAAGAGAGCATGTTTGATATATGAAAGTAATACATGTTTATTTGTTTATGAGCATTTATTAACTAAAAATATGTATAACTACGGGTGCAAGAGCACTAAGTGATTTAGGTACATTAAATCAAAGTTAGTTTTATTAAGAGAAATTAACTATTATACATAACTTTTACAAACTTTGTCATGAGAAAATTTGATCAAATATATATAATCATTAAAAATTTCAAAAATTCATAAATTTATCCACAAGAGAATAATTTAAATATTCAACAATCAAATAAATTTCAATATTAGCCCGACAAACAAAAATTAGACTAATTACTCGCAAGTTAGTTCCTAGATGTGTTCTCCTTCGCTTACAGTCAGCTTAAATACCTCAACTTAATCAGAAAAATCCTTATACAAAGTTTTCTTATAGTCATTTTTTTTTATTTCTAATCATTAATCTTTTAATTAGTAGCTAATTGATATATTAATGACCCAAGTGAATTATTAAATGTTACTTTTAAATCTTAAACCTTTCCGAATAAAATTAAAGTTAATTTTGGATACTTATTTCCATATTTGAAAGAAAAAATAATATTATATTGAGAGATAATCTTAATAGATAAAATATACATTAATCTAAACATAACAATTAACAATCGAAAGAATTGACTATTGAGAATGGCATATAAAACCATTTAAAATATAATCACATGCATAATTAAAATTCAATAGTAAAATTGATCGGCATATTTGATAGTCCTAAAAAAATGAAAGATAATTTAAATCACAATTATCAAGATATTATATCTTCAAAAAAATTTCCATACAGATATTCCAAAATTTAAATTTAAAAAACCATAGATTTTCATGTCGCCTCAATTTAGATCGTTGCCTTAAAAAAGTGCCACCAATTCAAAAATGGTGTGACAAACTACACTAAAATAAAACAAGTTGAAGCCAAACTAAATGCAACTGCAAATTTACAATTCAACAATTCTCATGTGTTAATCAGACGCAATGCCAACATTTGCAAATTTGCAATTCAATTTCACAATCTTGCATATATGAGAATTTAAAGTACTTACCTTCTTTTGGACTTTAATTTTAATAGAATAAAGATCGACGGTGGTGAGAAAACCAATGATGAATACATCAAACACATGCATATAAATATAATCTTGTTTCCTCTAATGCAAACAAGACCAAATCACCAAAATCAAAATACTCACCATATTTGAACGAAATTTTAAAATTACTACGGGTCTTTAATGTTTTTGATATTCCAATTAATCGAATTCAATCTCTACAAAATCTTCAAAATGGTAAAGACTCATGCTAATAACGTGTTGTAAAATAAGAACCATACCATAACAAAACTAGAAAATTAGAGAGTAAAGTAAAGAGAAACTAATTGTGTCTTACAATGACACTATACAACACTATTAATAGGACATGAAGAGTATGTTACAATGTGAAATTCAATGAAGGGTGTATATTACAACATGGAATTCAATGAGAGGTTTATAATATTTGTTAACTTAAGTAGGTTATGGATATCTACATTAAATAATGCATATATAATATATACTATACTTATAATATATTAATATACTGAATGAGCATCCATTTACGTGACCAAACGGGAGCTAATAAACTAAACAACTTTCCAACCACTCAAACAAAAAGTCTTACCCATATAAAAGAAAAGAAAATTTATGGGCATAAATTTTTGTTCAATAGTATTTGAAAGATAAGAAATTCTGTACATCTCGACAGGTATAAAATTATGGAATGTTTTAGTTTATATTAAATATAAGCTGAATTCTTAAATATATAAAAAAAAATAATTAAAAAAAAATTGCTACTTTGATAGGATTTAGAGGGAAAATAGAAAAATAGTTACAAATCACTCCTGAAAGGTCTCAACTGATAGAAAATTCCAACTTCCAAAGTCAAACAAATTGATTTCTTTTCTTAAAAGGTCCTCTTATACATACCAATCACCATTGAGTATAACTCACTTTTTACATTTTTGCCAATTATAATTTTTTAATACAATAACAAAAGGTAGAAGATCCAACTCATAGATCTCTTAGTTGCTAAACATACTACATACTAGTCGAGTTATGTTCACTTTTGTCAATTTCAGTTACAAAAATCACGACGTGTCACTTTTAAAATGAACTTTTAAAAGTAACCTGGAATTAACAATTACTTTTACTTTCTTTTTTTAGCAATGTGGAATTCCTATTTTAGAAAACGTTAAGGCATGTTTGTTTTTCAAAAAGATTTTTTTTATTTAACCTCTTTTGATATAAAGAATTTAAAGTATACTTTGAAAGTGTTTCAAGAGATATGTTGTCAAAATACTTCATTTTTTTAAAAAAAAATTAAACATTTGAAAAATTAAACTAAACACACCTTTAATCAGTTATCACCATCAAGTTTTAAATTCTTTCTACGCAAAACGCACTAATCCGATACCACCAAGTTTTCCAAAACCAAATCTAAAGAGAATGGTTGCTTACAAAACTGCTCGTTAAAAATCAATGAAAGAAAGGTCTATTTTTCCACGTAGTTTGTTCGTAAAACTAGCAAGAGTTTCCTCCCAAACCATCTTTTTCTTTTCTTTTTTTTCCCATCAAATAAAAAGAAAATGAGACCCTAAAGAGCCATTCTTTACCATTTCACCTGGAAGCATCAACGATAGTATAGAGGGGTGGGAGAAGATTAGACAAAGAGGAGACTAAATGAAAACTAGGCCCAAAACTTAAAATCTGAGAAGCAAATAGAAATTAGACTTAAAACTTAAAATATAGGATCTAAAGGATACTTAAAACTTGTAGATTAAAATGTTGTTTCTTTCTAGTGTTATTTAGATCAGGCTTACTTTTAGGACATGTTTGGAATAATTTTCTTCTCTTGAGTACTTAAAAAGTCACTCCAAATAGGCATAATCATCTTGCCAATTAACTTTATCCTTACAAGAAATAAGGAGCTTGATCAAAAAGGGTCAATAAGTCAGGGTAAAAAGTAACACAATTGTTAAGGATTAGATCTAGTATTTTATGTTTTCAAGGGAAAGTGTAATTCTCCCAACCAAACAGTGTTAAACATATCAATACTTTATCTTTAGAAATTGATGTGTTTAGAAATCCCTTCAGTGTTATATATTTTCTTCCTCACATTTCCAATGTTTATCAAGTCACAAAAAATTTCTTCTTCTCATACCTTCTCAATTCAAAGTGTGTTCTAAGCATAAATTATGTGAGGGAGAAAGAGATCACAAATATTTGCCATTTGGCAAACAATATAATACGAAGAAACTGTGATAATGAGTAATGGCTATAAGATGCTGTGCCTTGATTTATGTACTGCAATCCCTCTTATGCTACAGATCATAATGCACTGTTTATTTAAACTTACATGGGTAGTGAGTACATACCCGACAATCAGTTTGCCTGAGAACCATCCACGTAAAGAATAAAATATCGTTGGACACGAGCAGTAAGGGATTTTTTCACTCTGATTTTATGTGCAGCAGGTGGTTAGCAAATCCGAAGGAAGAGAAGCTGGATCAAGTTCCCAACAGTCCTTCAGATGCCCAAGAGCCTCATCTATAGAAAGCTTCCGAGCAGGAATTTGATGCGAAAATAATCGGATATTGTCCTTTTCGAACCATCTAATAGCATGATAACCAATCTCCCTTCTCTTGAATATGGTCTTGTAACCATCAACCTTCTCAAGATAAGCCATACTTAAACCATGCATCTCACTGTAAGTTGTTAAAAACACTGCAATATCGTAAGTTCGTTTCTCTTTGCTCGAAAGGTTTCTTCTCTTCTCAGCATCCAAACCACCTTCTTCTTCTTCTTCTTCTTCTTCTTCTTCTTTGTAAAGTGCCCATACTGATCCCTTTTTAGGATAAACCCTATAGACTTCCTTTGATGCTCTTTCACAATCCACAACATGAGAAAAAATGTTCAATGAATGAATGGTGGTTTTTTCAGTGACCTTAAATCTACCACAAGATACATGAAATCCCATCTTCTCCCAACAAAATAGTCTTTCATCCCCATAGTTTTGAACATCCAACCAACTCATTTTCACTTCAAAAGGATTTACAGTAACTTCTTCAATTAAACCATAATGCCTAGGCATTCCATCATCATCATCATATGTAGCCCACACTTGCCCTTTTTTGAAACTTCTCTCCATTCTGTCCTTGTCAAAATCATAAAAGTCTGAATCTTCCACCACCATCATATCTAAATCAACTCCATTACATGAAGGTCCTTGCTTCTGAGTTTCCAGATTCACATTCTTCTTGGAATTCCTTTGCCTTGCATTCTCTGAAAACCCGGCACGCTTTGATGCTTCTTGCCGACGGATCCGTAGTAGACCTTCCATCTCTTTCAAAGTTAGTCTCTCGTCAACGTCATCATTTTCCTTAACCCCTTTCTTTCTCTTATTCTCTCTTTCCTCTGCTTCCTCCTCCTCCTTTAACTTCAGTTTCATCTTCTCTTTTCGAGCTTTCTGAATCACTTGAGACTGTAATTCAGCCAAAGTCATCATTTCCTCCTCCATTTTAACAGGCTTCAGCTTAGACCTCTCTAAAACCTCACCAACACTACTCATCTTCTTCCTCATACTCCCACTTCTTAATCTTCTTCTACATATCACATCATCATTATCAACTCCCTCCAAATCGCCATTTCTAACTTCACCTTCTACAGAACCAGCTTTCCCATTGAACTCTAGACCTTTCTTCTTCTCACCATTCGTCTTAACCACAGCAGCATTTCTCTTCGATTGACCAGTATTCACTTTTTGCATCGAGCCAGATTCTTTTAATCCCTCAAAACTACCAGAATTTTGCCTAGAACTCAAATTTCTCAACCTTCGACCCCCAATCATGACCCCAATTTCCGTAATCTCAGGTTCATTATACACGACTTCAACGGCCTTAAAACTCTTCCTACAGCTAGGGCAGACTAAATTATGCTCTACGTACCTCTTCTCGAACTGGTGCAAAAGCCGGCACGTCGAGCAAGCAGTCCAAAACGTCTCGCTCTCCACATCCGCATCTCCAATCTTCTCGTCCTGAATCCGAATTCGAAGCTTCAAATCGTACTCCTTCCTCCTAACCTTATCGGACAAAAAGTGAAACGCCTCGCCGACGAGCTTGAACGCCTCCTCGGAGACGGAATAGGGGTTCTTATCCGGATGCAGAAGCAGAGCGAGCTTCTTGTACTGTTTTTTTATTGTGTTAATGTGAGCGAAAGGCTCCACCTGAAGAATCCGGTACCAGTCGTCCGGAGAGTCGGCGGCGACTCGGAGAATCTGGAAGGAAGTGAGGATTTCGGCGGCGCCGTCAAGGTTTGGATCGAGGCGGTGGGCTCGCTTGGCGTACTTGAGAGCAGACTTGAGATTGGAATCTCTGAACTTTTTCTCAGCCAATTCTCTGAGACGCCGAGCCTCTGGCTTCTGCTCAACTTCTCCGTTCATGTTCACAGAGCGGCGGCGGCGGCGGAGGGGGATCCTGATCGGATTTTGCCGCCTCAAAATATAAATGAAGAAAAAAGAATGAGATAATTGTCCTCATGATCAGGTCCAAAATGGTAAATTCAGTAGAAAAGTAAAAAGTCCATGTCATCCTCACATGAAATCACGTTATTGTTCTTTTTTTCTTTTTTCTCTTATTCGATGTAAGAAATCTTTTTCAATCGTTTTTTTTTTCTTTTTTCGACTTCTTCTCTTCTGTACATCTTTTTCTGGTATAAACAGATTACATGACCAATCCCGATGAACAAGAGAGAGAGGAGTGATTTTTTGAGTGAAAAAACGAACGAGAGCGAGAGAGTGATTTGTGAGTAAAAAAATGAGCGAGAGCGAGACGAGGGAGAGCGAGATTGCTTTTCTGCCTGCACACGAGTATATTTTAGTAATTTCACACGAGTTTGATATCAACAAAGGGTTATTCGACATTTTTTTTTTAAGTTGGGTCATTTTACATTTTTTACCTAATTTTTTAATCATCCATCTCGCGGATTGAAAAAGAATTATTTTTTTTTTTAATAAAAGAGAAAATCAGTTGGCTTTTAATTTTTAAATTTGTCTCCTTATAAGTATACAAATTATCAATTCTTTTTAGCATAATTATTTTAAATGATTGTTGAAAATATCTAATAGATCGTAATAGACTTCTATCCATCAATGATAAATATTTATCGCGATCCATTGCTAAAATTTCGCTGTATTTATAAGTAAGTTTGCTCATTCTTGTATCTTTTTCTTTTTGTTTTGAAAAAAATATGGTCTACATAAAGATAGATGACAAAAGTATAGTTAAACTATGATAATCGGATGTCTGAGAATTATATGTTTGGAATAAAACTACTGGGAATCAAGGATGACTATGTTTGGTTGTGCATGGGAAAACGATGTCTATGTGTGGGAATAGTATGTGGGAATTAAAAAAAAATTGAGATTGTGAAAACAAGTCCATGAGGGTTTATGCCCAAAGTGGACAATATCATACCATTGTGGAGATAGTTTGAGGGTCTTGTTCTATCAAGCATTTGTTCAAATGTCTTGAATTTGTTTGTTGACGCTTCGAACAACCAAGTACGGGGTCTCGCTGCCCGGTCAGCGAGCCGAGGTCTAGGGGCGGCGCGCCCTGGTGGGGGTTTGGGGGCAATGCACCCCAAAACCTATTCAAAATTCGTATTCAGCATATTTATTTATTTGTAGTTATTTACGATTATGACCCTAGGGTTTAGAGTAGTGCGCTATATAAATTCTCTAACTCTAGAGCATTATGATGTAATTTTCTAAAAGCATTCTCTCTAATAATATTATTCTCCCTCTGCCCATGGACGTAGCTAAACACGGTTAGTGAACCATGTATATTTGTGTGTCGATCTTCTCTATCTCTACGTTCCCCTTTTTTTATGTTATTTAATTGTCGATTTCATAACAATACGATCGCTGAGCTCCGTTACACGATTGTTTACAAAATACTATACGATCGCTTAAATTATCTACACGATCGTTGAGCTCCGTTACATGATTGCTAAGGAACAAAACGTTATACGATCACCTACCCAATGTTATACGATCGCCTATCAAATGCTATACGTTCGCTTACCAAATGCTACACGATCGCTGAGCTTGACTACATGATCGCTAAGTAACAAAATGTTATACGATTGTCTACCCAATGCTATACGATCACCTACCCAATGCTATACGATCGCCTACCAAATGCTACACGATCGCTTACCAAATGCTACACGATCGCTGAATAACAAAATGTTATACGATTTCACGGCTGGAAGGAAGAAAAATCATGATAGGAAGCGGAAGAAGAAATGAAACCCACACTTCTCAATGGGTATGCAATTCCTTCATTTGTGGGTACTTTTTCTAAGATAAATAAACAAAACTCACAAACCAAACATGGGCTTTGTAAACTCATTCCCATTCCCACCCTTTTTTCCTTCCAACCAAACGCCCCTAAACGTCTATATTTAAGGGACATTTTTAAATATAAAAAAACATTTAAAAATAGTTATATTTATAACAAAAAAGTTTCAACTTAATTTTTAATAAATTAAAAGATAACTTAAACTCTGGATTAAGGAACAAAAAGGAAAAGAAAATAGAGTCGGTCTCTTTCACAATAGTGTGTGAATATTTTCTTTTTAATTATTTAATTTTGAAAGGTGGCTATTTTTCTTTTCTTTTCTTTTTTTATTACTTACACGGAAATTGTCCGTTTTGATATACTTGGGTTAGAGTGGTAATTTTAATTCATTTACTTTAAAACTAGTTATTCTTGAATTTTCAGTTGTGTCTAACAAATATCCAAAATTAAAGAAAATGTATGATTATTAAACTCTTAATTTAGTTTTTTATAGACTCGTATTGCTTTTAAATAAAAACAAAATTCAAATTTCAAAAAAAATTGTAACATATTTTTGAAATCAAACGCAACTAAAAGTATAACATTTTGAAATTTAAGATCAAATAGAGAATTTAGAAACAAAACATATTTTACACATTAATACAAACAAAATCTTTAAACTGGAATTTATAGAACATTGACTCTATTTTCAAAGCCTACTTGTTATGAAAATGCTATGAAATAGCATAAAATTAGGATTTTCGTAAATTCCAGCACCTTCATCAATCATCACCTGCATTTATAGTTCCATATTGTTATGATTGAAAAAATTTTACTATCTGGTTTGTTTGTGTGTGAGTAATTGTGCACTTGCATTTCGATCTCGATTTTACTAAATTTATAGATCTTTTTAGTACAATGGAGGTGGAAGAATTCAAGCCACCAACCTCTTGAACACTCACGCATATTGTATGCTAATAAAGCTACTCGTTTTGATATATAGACTCAACTTTGATTCATCAATTATTGGTCCATGATTTGCATATGTTTACATAGTAAATTTTTGCATGTCATTTATATTTTCACAAACTTAAAGATTTAATTGCCCATTTAGTAATAAAAATAAGTTAATCTACAACATAATAATGAGTATACAACTCCTCTTAGAGGTCGGAGATTGTTTTGAAAACATGCTGAAATTAGAAGTTTAAAATAAATTTTGCAATAGCAAAAGCAAAACTACAGCAAATGAAAAGAGAGCAAGGATAGCACATGCACAACTAGGAGTAGAAAACCGGTTTGAATAAAGAAGCTCCCAACATATTCTCTCATTTACCTCACAATATTGAAAACTCACACTAAGAAAAAGACAACGAAAACCACCGTTGGTCGACCAAGTGACTAAGAAAAAGACGACGAAAACCACCATTGGTCGACCTAGTGATCAATAAGGGGCCAAGTCAATAGTCAAATGCTCAAAGGAGATTGGTTTTAAGTCACAGTTTAATATCTTATAAATTTTCTTAGAAACATCCACGAAAAATCAACTATTAAAAAAAATGTACAGGCAAATCGAAAGTTTAGAATGTGATCTATGTAACAATGGCTGGAAGTAGAGCTAAAAATTTAAAGGTGAAAATCCAAAGAATTAAAAATCAAAAAGAGTTTCTTACCCTATCTTTAAGGTAATTTCATCTCCCAACTGTAGAAATCTGATGACAATCATGACTAGTAGTGAACACTAAAAATCAGAATGAGGAAATCCACTTTCATTTTCCAAGGGAAGAGGATAAGAGCTAATAGGCACAATCAAAATCCTTTTTTCACACACAACAAAAGCACAATTTCTTGCTAAAACAATCCTTTTCTACACTCACTCTCCCTTCCATTCTACTTCCCCCTTCATCTTTCATACTTTGCTCCTCTCTTTGCAACTAGCTTGCTTTTTGACAGAAGGATTTAAACCCTAAAGCTGGAAAAAAAGTTCAACGGGGATCAAGCCTTATGTGATGGAAGGGTTGAAGGGAGAGAGTGGTGGGTTTAGAGATTGGGCTATTTGGGACAATGAGTTGATTATAATACTTGGTAGTTATTATAGTCTATGTCTGGAGTAAGGACTATTTTAGTATGGGTTACAGGTGAGGAGAGATGATGGTTACGAAATAATAAATATCGTAGACAATGAAAATTTTCAAATAGTTTAACTGTAGCTAAGTGTGGATTATAAAAGTTAGGAACTTCAACTATTATGATGGGAGGCCCAAGCATAGAGTGGGTTATAATAGCCCACTCCACCCAAGGCAAGTTAGGGCAAACACCACCTTAGAATCATGTTTTTCATCCCTCCCAATTTAAGTGAATCTTATTATTCCATGAATGCTATATCTACAAAATGTGATGCATGAATGAGAAATTTTTACCACCCTAGCACAAGAGAAACCATAACCAACATTTTTGTGAACCAGATTCAAAATTTGAATAAGTATATTTACAAACAATACAAAAACTAAACAAAAAAGCCAGTAGAAGTGGCAACTAACCTGAGCTTCTAAGTTCTAATCCTCGTATATTGATCAGCAACAAATTACAATGAAAGAACGATACAATTCAATGGCAATTCCTTAGTTAGCATATGGTTAATTGTATTCTATCGCAGAAATATATTTAAGAAGGCTATAAGATAACTTGATACCATGTATTGTACAATGAACCTGTGGCATATCACCTCATTCCTTGCCTTACCAATACACATTTGATCGTGCTTATATCTGTTGGAAACAGTAATTTGTCAATAGCTATCACGGTTTCAGAAGGTAGAATCCGGCCTCCTTCCACTGCTAGATATATTTCACGCAAGCAAAGCTTCATTCTTCATTCCCTCTTAGCAAACAGCCGTTTCATCCATGAAGCCATACAATGCTTTGATAGGTGTTCAGGTAGATCCTTCTACAAGAGAGCAATCTAATCAGTACACTGGGAACCTCTTTTCCTTTTCTTAGGGAACTAATTCCATGGAATACATGAAATACGTGAAAGAGTGAAATGGACAAGAAGGAAACACAGAAAAATGAAACTATTTTTGTCTTCAAGTATAATATCTTATGTAATCAAGCATTTCAAAATAACCATAAACCAAATACAGTTGTGCTATACCCAGATTCAGATAACACGCATTATCTTCTTTTTATTTTACTTTAAGAAAAATGAAAAACATATGACAGGCAGTACAAAAGATCCACCCATGTCAAACGGAGCCAAAACAAAAACATCGGAAAAAGCAAACAAAAAGAAGAAAAGAAGAATGAGTTCCAACTGTTTAGAATAAGAAGCAAAGGATAAATACAGAACTCTTTTCATACCAATACCCAGAGGGGGTCTTGAATCTAGCTGTAAACAAACCTCCCCTCAACACCTCTCCTACCTAAATATCTTCCTGTTCCTCTTAAGTCGGTGTTCCACATTAGGGTTCTTTTCTATTGAGATTTTTAATTCTTTTAGAACTAGCAATAATTAAGAATTGATACAAGACCTTGATTTAAATTATGAAAGTTACACGAGCCACGACAAAGGTAGACCCTTAAACCAAAGAAATAAAATGATTCCCCTGAAAATTTATTAAGAAAACATATTAGAACTTACTAGCTTTGTCCTCAGACCATGAATATGTACTTTAAACTACTATGAGATACGGAAATGTAGGTTGACAACCAATGTACTTACAGCATTCCATGGCACAGTATAGTCATCAGTGGAAAGCAACCAACTTCCAGTGTTTAACTTCAAGTCCATCCTATCATTTTTAATATCAAAGTCCAACAGCTCATCGTCACAGCTATCCTCGTAGTCAAAGTCCCTTTTTCTTCTTTTTCTACCTTTCCCCCCCTTTTTTCGCCTCTTAGATTTAGCTAGTGCTCTATTACACGGTTCAAAACCATCATCTTCCGATAGGCCACTGTGATCCAACAATGAATATTCATTAGATTTTTGGAATCCTATGCCGTTATCAACAAACAAGGATTCCCATAACTCAGGAGTCTGACATTCCTCTGACATTCTATAGTGAAGAACCCAAGACTGAAGCCCTAGCCATTTTATCATCTCTATTGTCCTTTTTCTCCCGTCACACTCATTCAATAGTGGGAATAAACTTTGAGTGTTGCTTGAGATTGCTGAAATCTTGTGGACAATAGCCTTGATTTCATCCAATTGTTCCTCCTCATCTTCATCACGTAAAAGGCGTAGAACTTGGCGTCCTTGATTAACGACAGCATTTAATAGTAAAATCTGATCAATAGATTCAGAGTCACCATACTTGGAAAGTATGACTTCAAACGTAAAAGACAAATTACCAAAATCCTTGGTTTCTATTCTCGGCCTAAGAAGTTTGCATAGCATTTTTAGAAAGCTGCAGAAATCAGCCTCCTCAAGAGTAACAAGTAGATGTTGAGACAGTGAAGAAAATGACTCATGCATTAGGAACTCATTAATGACTTCCCAAACATCTTTTGGATCATCTTTAAGCATCAGATCAACAAAATATTTCACAAAGAATTTCGTGTCGAGAAACAAAATTTCACCATCTTTTAGTGACTCAGCAAACTCATTGGAAGACCAAAACTCTGGTACATTCTCAATGAAATTCTTCACAGTTTGATGCACATCCAGATCAAGAAAATAATGGGGTTTTGTTGCAACCACTGCAGGTGACTGCCCATGTTTCCCCTTCCACTCAAGCTCCTCCCAGCAAATGTCTCGATTTACAAAAGCAAACTGTGCTAAGGCCTTGGCACCTTTTCCATGATCTGATGCACCATTCGTGGCAAAATTGGAAAACCACTGAGATATTCGTCTTGAGTTTCCTGCAGAATCAAGGGGGATGGCATGATCAGGAATTTGCATGAAAGTGAAAACAAATCATTAGCACAGAAGTAGAAAAACCACTCTATTTATGATTGAGCAGTATGTTGTGCCATCAATAAACAAACTCCTCGGTCAAGGAAAGCAGTTGCAATATCTTTGACTAGGGTTAAAATTTGTTGTTAGAGAAGAAACTAAATGCAAGATAAATTACAGCATGGGAATAACCAAAAAAGAAAAGAAACATATCCAGCATCATTCCACAAGAGACATAACCATACATACTCTTGATCTATTAGCCAAATTCATTCAAAACTACATTTTAGAGAGGCTTTGGATTACAATTTAAATCGATAAAGCACAAACACTTAAGTTTGGACAACATGTGAGTTTGACACATGGTTGGCACCTTGACATTTGTTAGATACTTGTTAAACAAAATAGACATGTGTCAGACACTAGTTTGACAAATGAAATCCGAATGTGATACTTCTTGGACGTGTATCAAGCACTTGATAAGCACAATAAACATTGAACAAACATGAATATTTTAGAATGAACTATATATAAATGCATAACCAATGCTGTTTATTCTTTATGTTGAGTAGTTATTTCATTTAAAAACTGATAACTTAAAGTGTTAAATCATAAATGCACAAGTATCCTAAACTAAAACAAACTTTTAGCAAGAGAATAGTTGAGAAGTATAAAAGCAATATATACTTAAAAATGAATATTCTAATCACATGTCCAAGGCTCCAAGCTTTGTCATGTCCATGTCTCGTAAGTCATATCTGTGTCCATGCTCTTAAATCTATATAAATACGTAGTTAATCCTTAAGAAAAAGTTCAGGTTATTATTTTCCAGCCAAAGAATATTGTTAACAAAACAAATGTCTAGCCAAACACGGGTAATCAAATCGATTCTAGAAAGACATACTCAGAATCACAAAAGGTGATTTGGGTTCTTTTTCTGACAGTACATCTATTAACTCAATTTGAAAGAATGAAGATTTGGTTAAGTGTTCTTGCTATAGCTAAATTTGACGAGGAGTAAACAGAACAGTCACCTTCGAAGAATTTTTCCATTATGTAGCTTCTCTTAGCAATGAGAATCCCTGCCTCTCGTGATCTCTTTTCAAACAACATTTGCAGCAATTGAGATGCGAAGGCCCATTTAAATGGCTTCCGTCTCAGTAATGTCATAAACAGGTCCCGCTGATGCTGGGGACTGATGGATGTCACACTAGCTATGCTATTCGTAAGCCATAATCGGACCTCAGACCGTCCTCCAGAAGTCAGCAACTTCCATAAAACAGATTCTAATTTACTTAAGAGAGAAATTCTCAACTTCGCAGAGCTAACATCCTGTTCGTCATTGAAGTTCGGCTCTAACAGAAACAAATCGATCATTCTATACCTATACAACTTCCTATTGAACGCTTTCTTTCTCGATTGAGAACCAAAACTCCTACCAAAATGAATTCAAACATAAATCAAAGACAACTACAATAACTGGTTGATCAAAGCCTACCAATCGATTTGTATAAGAAGGGTTTAATGGCAGAATCTCAAATTTATACCGACTCTAGAATGAAATTGTAGCAAATTTTCTGGATTTTCTTGTCACTGCTTCCTGAAGTTTCAAAATCGCCAGACGAGCTTCAGCGCTACTGTTCCAATTTCCAACTTCCTTCTATTTCCCAGTTTTTTCTCTTTCCCGTCCACCCCTCTGATTAATTTATAATTTAACCTTTTTTTAAAAAAAAAAAATGGATTATATATACCGTTTTATTTTTCTGAACTTAAAACAAAGGTGTTTGTGCATTTATAAAAATTTAAAAAATAATAATAATAATAATAAAATAACTAACTAACTAACTAAATATATATGTGTGTGTGGGTTTTGCATGTATTTTTCAAGGAAAAATTATGTTTTTAATTTAAAAAAGCGAGTTAATTTATTGATATGATATTGAGCGACTAACCATATTTCATAATTTAAAAATGAATTTAGAATATCCTACTATTAGGGAATGGTTGAATAGAAGTGAAAAGTTGTCGGGGACATATTTATAACTTAACCAACGGAAAAAAAACAAAATATCAATTTATATGTTAGAGCTTTGTTGAAATGCTAAAATTGCTTCAAACATTTTTCAAAATAGTGTGTTTTGTAATCCAGAAGTTGTACGCACATGTGAGACAATGCCTTAACCATCTTAAAATAAAATGGCCAAAATAAACATAATAGATGGTCTTAGAGATGTATTAATAGTAAAGAGGTTTGTGGTTTAAATCTCCATAAATTTCACAATGTTGCACATTTTAAGTTTTGAGTTTTATCTCGATTTGGTCCATAGGTTTCAAAAGTTGTACTTTTAACTTCGAATTTTTTCACTGAATACTCTCTTTCGGTTTTGGCATTACCATCCATTAATTAATTTTAAACTATTATGAAGTGACATTCTAAAATTAAAGTTGACAGTGATGGAAAAATAACTACACTTAATTAATTATAATTATTTTAAATTAATTAATAGATACTAACACTTAATATTTAAATGGAGTATTTAGTAAAATAATCGATGTTAAAATGTGTAAATTTTGAAATTTAAGGATCAAAGTAAAATAAAATTCAAACATCAATGGTGAAATTGTAACATTTTAAAGCCAATAGATTGTCAAAGTGCGTTTAGCTCAATGATAGTGATAACATATCCAAGAAGTCAGAAGTTCAATCTATCCTCCAATAATTATCGTAAAAAAAAAAAAAAAAGAAATCAATAGATTAAATTGAAAAGAAATTCAAAATAAAATGATTAAATGTGTAAATCAAATAAAAACTACTCTCAACATTTAAAAAAAAGATATTTTTTTCCTTAAAAAAAGTGATTTATTTCTAAAAAAAAAAAAAAAGTCATTTATTAATTGCCGCTATAATTTAATTTAACCTTATTTTGGTTCATTCACGCCGACACAAAAAGAATGGGCCAAGCCCAATATTCAAGGCTCAAATGAGTTAGATTTGGGCTTCGGCCCACGAGTGTCGGTCATGCCGAAGGAATGAGAGAGAGAATGGAGTGGCTCATTCTCTGAGGCTGAGGGGCGAGACGGCGATTTCGCAAGAGAGAGAACAGTAACTCCGTACGACGACTCTCATCGTCAATCTCTTGTAATTCCACTTCTGATCTTTCCATTTTCCAGTTTCTTCTTCCATCAAATCAAACAACCAAAAGGAAAGCTTCAATCTTTCTTTCAATTCCTTCCTCCCTTGATTCTTCCCAATTTTCCCTTCGATTATCCGCTCTCGCTGTTGTCACTTATCCTCCAATTTATACCTCATTTTCGTCATTTGATCACCTTTCGAGGCTCCTTCAATTGAGTCTCGAATTCTTTCCCCTCAGGGGGTTTGAAGTTTCGACTTTTGGTAAGTGAAAAGCTCCATTTTGTTCAATTTTGAACTGTGGGTGTTTTCGTGTTTTTGTTTTTTCCCCCCATTTCTGTTAGGGTTTTTGGTTTTATTCGTTATTGTTTAGCTTCATGCATGTTGGGGTTGTATAGTGTGGTTGTTGTCCTTCAAGGTTTGCTAGGAAATTGGAAAACACAAACGGAATTGTGAATTGTGGGAACTATTTTTTATTTTTTTCATCTTCTCATTTGATTTGTACCGAATTTAGAATTTGAAGTAAGTTGTTGATTATGTTCAAGGAAATTCGTCAGGGAGAGTTTGCGGCTCGGTCAGTTTAGACTGTTGTAGAGATTAGGATCCGTGTCATTGGAAAGGCTTGGGAGATGGCTGGAAGATGGTGAAGCAGAACCATGAGTGGCAGTGAGATGGAGAAACCACCGAAAGACAAGGAGACGAAGACCCCGCCTCCTACTACTAACCAGGTTTAATTTAGGCATGATTTGGAGTTCAGTTTTATTTTATTTGATTTTAAAGTGATGTGTTCTATAACTCATTCTTTGTTTTTCCTATAGTATAATCAAATTAGTTTTATGGGCTGAGAGACAGTAATTATCAAGAACAAATTATGAAATTAGTTTATGTGCTAAATGGAACCATATCTCATTTATTTTTCTCTCCAGAACCGTCCTATAGAAGCAACTTAGAATTTATATCACGGAAAGAAACACATACATATGAGCGAACCGTTCCCTAGGAGCAGACCTCAGATCAGTATTATGTGTTCAATGGAACCTGATCCAGTTTATAAAACAACATAAAAAATTTCTATCCAAGTATCACTGAAAATACTAGCTTACAGTTCCTTAGTGTTTGTTTCATTCTCTTTAAAGTTTGTCCTCGCAGGTTCTGTTTGATAATCTGATGTTGTCGTTTTACAGGAGCAGACTACAACCACCAGCGCTGGCACAGTTAATCCTGATTGGTCGGGTTTCCAGGTCACACTGGGGCAAAAGCTTTTAGTTTAATCTTGTTTTTTGGGACAGCATTGTGGTTAGATCGTTACATATGTATACATGTATAATTTCTGGTTTTCAGGCATATTCTCCTATTCCTCCGCATGGTTTCTTGGCATCAAGCCCCCAAGCCCACCCATATATGTGGGGAGTTCAGGTACATGTACCACCAGTTTTTTGGGTGTATTATGTCTGCCTTTTGATCCATATGCGTGCATTCTGATTGCATTTGGAAATCAGCTTTTATAGCCCTCCTCTTCTTCTTTTTATTCTTTTTATCAGTATTTTAATTAAGGTGCTATTAAATTCCATTTGGTAGTATTTCAGGTGTTTATTTCTGTGATTTAAAAATTAGAAAGAGCTTCTTCACTTTCTAACTTTCAGTTCAGCGCATTGGAATTGGCTGTCATGGCTTTCAGAAATCTTTTCTCTTTCCCTTTTTCCTTTCCTTTTAGGGAAGGAGTGCTTTGTGTATTTATCTGAACGTGGGTGTTTACTTGCAGCATATTATGCCTCCTTATGGCACGCCTCCACATCCATATGTTGCAATGTATCCACCTGGTGGCATATATGCTCACCCTTCCATTTCCCCGGTATTTCTGGGCATTATGGTTTTATACATTTTTTATTTTGTTTAAAACTTCTATATTAGGTATTTGTCTGACGGATTTGCTTTATACTGTATGCTATATTCTAATGTGTATAATAGGGATCGTATCCTTTTAGCCCATTTGCAATGCCTTCTCCAAATGGCATCACTGAGGCCTCTGTGAGTTTCCTTCTTATTTTATGATGAGGTATCATTGTCTTTAAGCGGATAAAAAAAATGACATGTGAAGACATATATAGGGTAATACGGCAGGCAGTTTGGAGGGAGACGTTAAGCCACCTGAAGTGAAGGAAAAACTGCCAATTAAAAGATCAAAAGGAAGTTTGGGCAGTTTGAACATGATTACAGGGAAAAACAATGAGCTGGGTAAATCATCTGGAACATCTGCCAATGGAGCATACTCTAAGAGGTTATTTAATTTTTATAGAAATTGCCCATGTAGAATAATAATTGGTGTATGCTTTATTTGATTAGGAAATGATAGGGATTTTATAAATAAACAAATCAGAACAATGGCCATGTGGTTGCAGGGGCAAGTCATCCCCTTCCATGAGGGAGGGATCAAACTGAAGATCTTCAATCTAGGTAACAAAAGAAGAGTAATTACAGAAAGACTTATGTAGGATTCTTGAGATCTTCTAGGCAAAGTTACTCTATGCAGTTGCATCTTTCTAAGAAAGGAAAGGGGCAAAACGTTCACAGGACTATAGCTGCAAGGGGGGTGGGAGTGAGAGTAATTGGAAAAAGAAAGCTTAATGCTATGGAAATATTGAAGTGAACTATTTCTTTGATTATCAGTGATTGGAAAACGCTTGTCAAGTAGTTTCCTCTACCCAACCTTTAGGTTGCTCCTGTTGTGCTTTTGATGCTATAATGGGGGGACTCTGAGTTGAATGAATATTTATCATAGTAATGAGAACTGACTAACATGGGAGATTTTAGATTTTCCATGCAATGAACAAGACCTATATAGATGGTTCATAAAAAACTTCACTTTCTTTAGAATTGTAGTCCTATGAAATTTATTGATCGAGCCATTGGAACATTGGGTGACGTGCATCTGACCTGGTTTTTGTAGTGCTGAGAGTGCCAGCGAAGGTACAAGTGAAGGAAGCGATGCCAATTCTCAAAATGTAAGTTGTGGTCATTGCTTGTCTATTAACATTTTCCTCTCTAATGGATCATTGTTCATTTTTTAATGTGACCTGGATATTCTGTGTCTGTAGGTGAAAAAGAAAACTAAGAAAAAAGTAATTTCTTTTTCTTACCTCATTATTGGTCCTCAGCCCAGTGCTTAAAGTCAAAGGATGTTTTCAACTATGAGGAAACTTGAGAATGAAAGTTAAAACTAAAAGAGTTCCCATAAGTTGAGTTGAAATGTTAAACTAGATGGATTGAGGGGCAAAATGAGCTGAGAGACTGGGAAATATGTCAATACTGTTAATTACTTGTATAGATTTGTTTTCTTATGTTTTTATAAAAAAATATATTATTATTATTATAAGTGCTGTTCCAGTCTTTCTTTCTAGATAAATTGATTTAGTAGTATTTTGCTTTTGTAGGAATCACAACCTAAGTTAGGTTCCAGGCAAGACACTTTGGAAGGTTTGGTTCTTTTTTCTTTCGTCTTGACAATATCTCATGTCAGACATGGTAAAAAATACATCTTCCTGTCACAGTTGAAGTATCTCAGAATGGTAACTCAATGCATGGTACTCAAAATGGAGGATCTAATACTCAGTCTATGGCTGTCATCCCATTGGCAACTGCTGGGGCCCCAGGAGTCGTTCCTGGTCCCACGACCAACTTAAATATTGGAATGGACTATTGGGGTGCATCATCAACTATCCCTGCAATGCGTGGAAAGGTTCAATCGACTCCAGTTGCTGGAGGACTAGTCACCACAGGATCTCGGGATAGCATACAGTCACAGCTTTGGCTGCAGGTAAGCTCTAATATGATTCAAAATTTTGGACCTTGGTTGAAAAAAAAAGTATGATCAAATTTTGGATTTAGGATGAGCGAGAGCTTAAAAGGCAGAGAAGAAAGCAATCAAATAGAGAATCTGCACGACGATCACGGTTACGCAAGCAGGTACTGAAAAGCTGCTGGAAACTATTAATCTTGTTTGATGTACTCGTTTCTCGTGCTTCTCTTATAACCCACTGGTTTTGAACTCATGTTTTTCAGGCAGAATGTGACGAATTAGCACACCGAGCTGAAGCTTTACAAGAAGAAAATGCCAGTCTTAGGTCTGAAGTGAACCGGATAAGGAGTGAATATGAACAGCTACTTTCAGAGAATGCTTCTCTGAAGGTAATACAAAAAATATAGCTCTTCCTATTTCTCAATTTATTCTCCCCCTCATCGTTTTGGTCTCACCCTTGACCATCACTTCATTATAATTACTTTATGATGTCAATTTTTTTATAAAAAGATAATTTACATGCAAAATGGAGCAGACTGTTTTTCTTTGATTAGTCCTAAGCCATCTTTTTGGTAATCAACTAGACGGGTCAGATAGTTAGACTTATGTCACAATAATATGATAGGCATCCTTTATTTACTTGATAATTCTCCGGTGAGAATTTACAACTTATCAACTATGGCCCAAATGAGCATAACTGAACTGATGTTTATACTATCAATCTTGGAGTAAAAAATTTGATTCTCCCACCCCACGTATTGTAGATTCAAGAGGGTCACAATCTCTCCACTCTTGGTTTACAAATATTGTAGATGTAAACCCTAAACCCTAAACCCTAAACCCTAAACCAAAAACCACTCACCCAGTGTTTTACAAAAGCACCCATGTATAAAGAACAACATGACCAAGTTATAACTCCCCAATACCAAATTCAAATATAATGACTGCTAACCATCCCTACAAAAAGAACAACTACTTATCCTTGCTGCCTGTGATGAAAGTGACCTTTTTGCCGCTTCTAACGTAAACATTCACAATTGGAGGTTTTGCATAATTTTGCTATTATATTGTAATCTATTTCATCGTATGTGCAGTATGAGCAATGAGCGTATAAAAAATCATCTTCCCCTTCATCGTAGCAGATATATATTGCACAAACTCACCCCATTTAATAGGCTGGATATTGTTTATGCAGGAAAGACTTGGGGAAGTACCGGGAAATGAAGAACTAAGGGTCAGCAGGAACGGCCAGCGTTCAAATAACGAAACCACACAACCTAAAGAGTCGGAGGTTGTGCAAGTCGGTAACAAGAATTGAATCTTCCTTCCCTGCTTGCTGCTGCATTTTTCAGGCGCATAACCTAACTAATTTGTGAACAACCCCAAAATTTTAGTTCTCATAGCTTGTAGTGTAGTTGAGTTTCTATGTAAGCTGCTGACCTGTTATAGTTTTAGGACTGTTTACTCCTGTGATCCATTATATAATCATATATCTCTATGGGGTGTATCCTTAAATGTCAAAGCCCCCAAAGATTAGATATTTGGTGTGTGAAAGTATTCTGTAGCATTCACACTTCACTTCAGCTTCTGTACTAAAACCATCCACATTAATTGTTGTTAACTTGGAGAAAAATTAATATATCTTGCCAAGGCTTTGCTAGTTTGCTTGTACTTGTTTGGACTGTATTTGTTGTTTTCTTCTTAAATTTTTGCTAACCATCCTGAGTTGAATTATGAATTTTGACTCAAGTAACAAGTTATATTGGCCTCTACGTGAGATAACCAAATATTCTCTCTTTTTTTTTTTTTGGACGCAAATGTTGTAGGAACAAACATCCATTTCTTGAGATTATTAAGCACAAGTCTAAGAGACTGATTAAGGTTCATGCAGATCAAAAGAAGGAATCGTCAGGAATTCAAGCATGGCTCGATGGATGAGGTATTAATTACCGTCTTAAAAATTTGATCTGATGATCACCATCGTTGAATTTGATCAAGTGAAATAAAAGAAAAAAAAAAATCCCTTATGGGATATGAATGATGAAATTGGGATATTCAGAAGGGCGAGTTTTTACATTCATCTCTAATGACAAGAGAGATCTGCCCATATGGTATGGAAATTCTTAAAAGTAACAAATTGAAAGGAATAATATCATTAAATAAAATCTTCTCCCCCCAAAGAATTTATCTGATAAAAATATCTTCTTCCTCTTGTTCTATAAGCTACTGCACAATTTTAGAAAGGGGTGTTAGCAAAAGCACAGCATTCTATACAAACCCACCATTGAAAAATCCTTCCCTCTCGCTCCTCCCCCCCTTTCTCTCTCAACCATTGGAGGACCTTCTTTCACAACAGCAGCTCCATTGAAAACAGCTTTTACAACAGCCACTGCATCTCCATTGAAAACAACTAGTGCAGCTGCAGCATTTCCAAGCAAAGCAACTAGTGGAGGGGCAGCTGAAGCAGCATCTCGGCGTCGGGCATTTTGGGCATCTGGGTTTACAGGATACGGGACATTTGAACCGTACCGGGCAGCAACTTGGACAGCTTGGTCTCGAGCATTTTGGTTGCCAGCATTTCACTTTGCAGCAGCATCCATCACAAGAAACTGAACAGCAACAGGATCCTTTTTGTTGCTGAAGTGTTTGTCGAATCCTTTTGAGGCGAATTTTCGTGGTTAGGTTCTCCATTTCTTGGATGAACTTGCAAAGATGGCGGATATAGTCGGGATAAAGCTCTAAGTTGCAGTGGCCTCCTCCTTTTATCCATAGAGGGTCGTATGGTTCTCTCGACATTTTCCATAATCCATTTCCATGGAGCCAATTGACAACATCATCTTCCGTGCCCTGTGAATTACATCCAAAAACATCGAAAATCACAAGTTTATCTACTTCAACTTTCTGCTGGAATTCAAAAACTCCATTTTCACATCCCAAGATGAAACTCGTCGTCTTTGGTAATCTCACAGTTGATACAAAAATTGTATGGTAGAATTAAAACCATTCTTATAATATGTTTTTATAAAGTCATGATTAGATGACATGTAAAAGAACAGTTACTGGGACATATTTTCATCGTAAAAGCTTGCGTATACACCAACACGCACCTGATCACCTAATCAAACATCCGGTTGGAGACCACCGGAAACAAGTTTGCGTTGAAGGAAAGTGAAAAATATCGTTAATTGCTCTATGTTTAAGTTTTTCTTTTCATGAAAGGTCTCCGAAGGAAGAAAATGAGAGAGGACTTACATGTATCACAAGCACAGGGCACTTTACCTTCTTGATTTTGTTAATGTTCTGCAAGGGTGAGAATACTCGTAGGATTAATGCACAGACGAAATATTGATGCCATAAACGTCGAAGATAGGTATGTTACCTTATAAATGTCGAAGCAAAATGTGAACTTCACATGGCACAGAACTCGTAGACCGGAAAGGATTGCGCTATGCAGGACGACACCCCTCAACCTCGGCAATTTAGAAGCCAAATGCAACGTCGGTCCACTTCCAACAGACTGCCCATACAAGATCAAGTCTTCTTGGCTGACTCCGTACTCAGTTTCAAGGCACTCGTAGACTGCTTCGATATCAGCATATGTATTCGATTCGCTAGGCTGCATTTCACAAACAACATTAATTCGACTAAAGGCTTGTGATTAAGAGAAGACCAAGTGAGAGCTAGCTCATTCAGCCACCTTCTAACAATGATCCAACCATTTTTTGGAATGAGTATCAGTGAATCATCGTCACTAAAGGCTCGAATTAAATCCAAATTCATCAAAATTTCATTAACAAGAAGCCTAGACTGCCCTTCTATTTCGGGTTAATCTCATTCCCTCGTTGGACCCCTATTTTTCCGACGCTACACAGGAATGTTGGAATCTTAACCTGCCATTATTTCTAGATTTCGTTTACCAAATCAACAAATTGGAATCACTCTAGAGATTTAGCCCTAAACTCTCAAACAGTGAAATATAAGGCATGAACTATTTGCTTATATGATAGTTGAACAATAGTGGAACAGCAACATACCTTACCAGTGGAAGCTCCGTAGCCAGAATAGTCATATCTGTATAAAAAGAATACAAAAATTTAGTTAAGAAAAAATGTGAGCAAGAAACCGACGAAACCGACAAAATTTACCAAAACGGTACCAAGAAAAGCTCAACAAAGTCCATAGAACATGAGAGTGGGTTCGAGATTATGGTATTAGGTTTTACATTTGTTCTCCTAAAACAAATCGAACGACTTAGTACAAACATTTTTCATGACAACCATGTGTTTTCAGGGCAACTTAAGTATAGTTCAACTAATTATCTCAAAGGACAAACTATCATAACATACAACATTTGACTTCAAGAAATTAGTAGGATTCAATATTCTAGGAGGTTGGCCATCAAAATTCAACTATTCCAAGTAGGCGACCGGAAAAACATACATCTCGTCCTTTCGACCACTCGACCGAAACTCTAGTAGTTTACGTGTAAACGGACGAATAGGGGTCAATATGAACAGACAGTATAGAGTTTATACAACAAAAGTTCTAGAAAACAAAAGTTGAGTTATAGAAATTTATGCCAAAAAAGAAAGAGAGAAGAAAAAAATCAAATTATATGGAAAAGGAAAGCAAATCTTGCAGAGAAAAAAAAATGGAGAAGGAAGTAAAAGCAAAAAACTTTCCCAGAACCCCAAAGGCACAGAACTCCATCAAAATAAAACATATTTTGCAACTAAAAGAGGAGGGGAAATGGCTGCTTTTTTTCAGGGGAAAAAGGTAAAAAAGGAAGGTAAGAAAATGACCTGAAAAAGAAACCAACTTTGGAACTATTAAACTACCTTCTCTTCTTCACTTTACACTCTCCACTCAATCATCTACGGTGTGGTAAATAATTGATGTAAATCTCACAACCCAAATGCAAAAATAACAGTAAATTTCAAAATCCCATTTGGAAGAAACATTCACAAGTAAAAGAAAAGTAATAATTAAATCCTTCTATTTAAAAAAAATGGCAGAGAAAGAAAAGCCATGGCCATAAAGGCTTGAACAAAAATAAAGTTCCATAAATCAGAACAAAGTGAGGGAAAGAGAAGATTGAAACCAATTTCATCCAAAAGGTAAGTTAAAACTGAATCATTTGTAAGTATCAAACATGGCAGAGAAAGAGAAGCCATAGCCCAAAAAGAAAAAAAATCTTAGAAAAAAGAGCTCCATAAATCAGGAAAAAAAAAACTCAAACTCCTCAAAGTAATAAAACTTCAAAAAAGCTTCAACAAAAACAGAGCTCCATTAATCAGATGAAAGTTAAAAGAGACAGAGAGAGAAAAAATAGCCAATTCCTTCAATGTAATAATAATAATTAATAATATAACCTTCAAGACAAACAGAACTCCATTAATCAGAACAAAGTAAAGACTAAAATGAGAGGGAGGTTAATTTTATTTATCTCCTTCAATGTAATAAAACCCAAAAAGGCTTTAAACAAAAAACAGAGCTTAATTAATCATATGAAATATAAGAGATAAAAAGAAAGAAACAGAAGAAAAACCATATCCTTCTCAATGTAATAAAAATCACAACAAAAGGAAAAAATCAACAAAAACAGAGCTCCATTAATCAGAACAAAGTTGGAAGAGAGAGGGGGAGATAGAGAAACAAAAAACAAAAAAGAAGAAGAAGAAACATGAAGAAAGAAACCCCAATTCCTTCAATGTAATTAAAACCCCAAAAAAAGCTTCAACAAAAAAACAGAGCTCCAATTACTCAGAACTCAGAAGAAACTTAAACAGAGTGAACAAGACCAAATCTTTGAAACCAACAAACTTAGCTGAAAAAAAGGGGAATAAAAGAGAAAGAAAAAAAACAAACCCCATAAGATTAACTCTAAGATTAACTTTAAGCTGAAGAAAAAGGTCATAGAGTTGGCCAAGGTCTGCAGCATTGCCATGAGAATAAAGCAGAGTAAGTCTCGCACAAGGATTCCTCAAATAAAATCCCACTATCTTATTCCCACGTTTGGTATCTATCATCAATACATCTAACAAACTGTCCTCCACCGCCGCCCCCGCCGCCGTCGACACCACCCTCAGCCGTCCCTCCCCCTCTCCCTCTCCTTTTCTGATCTGATATGTCGCCGGCGACGGCGGAAAGAAGGCAAATTTTGAAGCCAATTGAGAGAACATGCAACCCATTCACCACTAAAGCACCTTAAACTCAAATTCATCAGATTCATTCACAACATTTCTTTTTCTTGGAGGAGAGGAGGAAAAAAGTTTGAAAACAGGGGAAGAGGAGAGAGAAAATGGGTTTTAGAGAGAGAGAGAAAGAAGAGTAATGGTGAAATGAAATGAAATGGGGTTTGAAATTGAAGGCAATGGGTTTTGGATGTTTAGCTATATCTGTGTAAGATCATTGTTTGTAATGTAAAGTTTTCAGATTTCTAAACACAGAAAGAGAGAGAGAAAGAGAGAAAGCACAGTGGCAGAAGAAACAGAGCCATTATATATTAAATTAAACTTTGTTTTTCCCCTTTCTTTTTTCTCTTTTCATTTTTCATTTTTCTAATTGGTGCTTGCCTTGGTGAATTAGGTTAAACAACCAAATGGATTCTCTTAATTTTGAGGCATGAATGAATAGTTTAAATGTTGAGTTGGTTAATAAATAGTCTGAAAATAAAAACTATTTTAGTCTGAATTATAATATTATGATACAAAATAGTAAACATCATAGACAATGAAAATTTTTAAATAGTTTTATGTAACTATGTGTGAGATATAATAATTGAGAACTTCAACTATTATAATTGGAAGTTGAACATTTGATGGGCTATAAGTCTATAATAGCTCATTCCATCCCAAGCAAGTTGAGTGCACAATCACCCCTAAATGCTATATCAACAATAATATTGAATTCACTATTTATGAAAAATATTGATAGAAATATTAATAAAATGTAGATGAATATATCTAAATAGATTTAGTTAAATTACAAATTTGGTCCTTATGATTTAGGCAAAACAATTCTAACTTTTAAAAACGTAAAGATTATATTCTAATTTTGTCGATCTATAGGACAAATTTTGTAATTTAACCAATAAATTAATAGTATAAAGAATTCTTATAAACATTTAATTAAACTAAATAAGCATTTCACTATTTTTTAAAAAAGAAAAAGTTTGAATTTCTTAAGTTCATATTGTTGATGTATTATTAACGTTCTAGTGATATATTGTCAATTTTTAATGATGGAAATTTCGATTTAATTTGGAGATAATGTTGAGCTCTTAGACATGTGAAATTGTTGATGGAAATGTTCACACGAGTCATGAATTTTGAAACTTCATATTGGTCCATAATTTAATGTGTAAAGATTTATATATTTTTCGTTTACAATTTTTGACGATTTTATACAAAATCTTATTAACGTGCAAGATGAGTTTGATGTGAGAGTCACTCGAGGTCTATTAATTCATCATTTCGTTTGTACACATAGAACACAAGTAGCTATCATGTCAAATTTTAGTATGCTTGAGTAGAGACTTCACTAAATTGTTACAAAAGTTAAATTACAAAATTTACTAAATTGTTACAAATTGTTGATAATTAAAGTTTCGTTTGGTAACTATTTCATTTATTTATTTTTTTTTTGGTTTTTGAAAATCAAGCCTATTTTCTTTCAATTTCTTACAATGATTTGCATCTCTCTCAATTACAATGGTTGAATTCTTTGTCAAATTCCAAAAATAAAAACTTTATAAAAGCTAATTTTTGTAGTTTTCAAATTTTGGTTTGATTTTTTAACTATTCGTAAAAAATAGATAATAAATAAAGAAATTTGGAGGTGAAAATAGTATTTATAGACTTAATTTTTTTTGGAAAAAAAAAAACGACTATATTATTGTGCATTAAATGGTGGGCTGAATTTGATTTATTATTGGATGAACTAAGTGACATTATTCAGAGTGATTTTATTGTTAATTTGTGTTGGTGGATGTAGGAGAGCTTTAAGCATGGTGAAAAAAAAAATACAAATGAAAAAATAGTGGATTTTTTAGTTAATGAAAAAACTATGTTAAGAATAATTGTTAAGATTTAACTAAACCATAAGTATCAAATTGAATCTAAATCCATTTAATTATGGTCAAATTAGTCATTTAACCTAAATTAAACAAAGTTTTTCAAATTAATTTACTTGTTTTATTTAATTTGAAATCCAACTCATTTATTTAATTATTTCTTTTTATTTAAACAATGTGCTTGTCTACCTACAAAATTAATAAAACAAAAGAAAAATGAATATTTTTTTAATTATTTTTACAAAACCCAACTGATTTGTTTATATTATAAATGGTAATAAAACAAAAATGTTTAATTTTTTTTAAAATATGTATTTAAAGGTGAAGAGAGAGAAAGAAGGAAACTTGTTTGTGCATGACTTCATTGCTTTGTCAGTTCAACAGACAGTAGGTCAAAATATTTTTGCATCTCTCTCTCTCATGCCACTCCACTAAAAGCCAAATTTTGAAGTTAAAATTATTATTTATTTATTACCATTTTTTTATTTTTATTTTTTTTAATTTAATTTTTTGAGTTCAATCTATAACTTATTTTGGATCTAGATTTAAAAAGTTTGAATTTGCAGAGGTTAAGCATAAAAAGCAATAGACTGACCCATAGCTTATTAATGAACATATATTTAGAGATTGCATAGAAAGCAATAGACCGACCCATAGCTTGTGATATTATCATAATGTGGGAATATTTGATATGCAAACTCATTTACTAACTCTATAACTTTGAAAAATGAAAAAGAAAAATCATGTGGGCCGAGAACTCAAATTTCAGAGTCTTTGACCTTCTAGTCGATGAAATATGTTTCGATATATATTTTTTTGTACAATAGAAGTAAGAGAATTCAAACGATAGACTTTTTGGTTGTTATCACATCAAGTAGACAAGTTGAATTATACTCGCGCTTTGGCATGTCTTGATAAGTTGGCAAATATTATCTTCATAATTCTCACTTATGAGCTTATCGGTTTATTTCATGTTCATAAATATTCAATCTCTTATTATTGATAATTACTCGACTAATTATGTATCAGTGTGACCATTTAACTTATTTGTTTATATTTAATTAGTTCACTTGCTTGAAGGGTAACTAAATAGATAAATAAAGTTTGGGTTTGATTTTTTTTTTAAATTGTACTTGTTTTCTTACCATTCTTTTATCGTGGTTTTTATATTTATTAAGAAAATATCTAAATTCTTATTCAATGTTTTTTTAAAAAAAAAAAAATAATAATAAAGAGTTGTTTTTAAATATAGAAAAATAAACTAAAATATTTAGCAAAATTTTAGAACTATCAATAATAAATGCTTATAGACACTGATAGACTTCTACCAGTGTCTATCGATATCACTGATAGAAGTGTGTCAGTGTCTATCAACGTCTATTATTGATAATTTTAAAATTTTGTTATATTTTGTAAATATTTTCAATAGTTTTACCATTTGAAATAATTTTCAAAAATAAAACTATTTTTTTTTAGAATTTAAAACTTGGTTTGTGATTTTAAAAATATTTGTAAAAAGATAGACATTAAAGTCAAGAAAATCATCGTTGGAAGTTATATTTGTAAGAATGCTATTATTTTAAAGTGAATAAATGAAAAATAATTATCGAAGGAGACCGAACTTTTACTTTTTATATTCATAATATTCCGATTTTTAGGGATTTAGAGGGGAAAAACAACTTCGAGCTATGAAATCTTTTTAAGTTAAAATACCAATTTGATCATCTTTCTAATATGAGTTTCATTACATATTAGATGGTGTATGTTTTAATGTTAAATTTTAGTTCATATATTTTTAATAAAGGATAATTATTTTAAATGATAAAACTATTAAAATTATTTTGCTATATTTCTAAATAAATTGACTCATTTTTTCATCTTTAAAAAAAAAATTAATAAATCTTAAAATTAGTCTTGCATATGGTTTATTATTGATTTTTTATACATATAAAAATAATCTATATTAGCAAAACTGCTAAAAATATCCCTATAGACAGTGAAATTATAAATAATAGTAAAATATCGCAGTCTATAAACTACTATATGCGTCTATCATGACACAGATATATACATATAATAGTCACAGGTAGACAGTGAAATTTTGCTGTATTTGTAAATATTTTTACATTTTTTTTATATTTGAAAACAATCATTTTCTTTAGAAAAATTATCTTAAATGACAAAAATGTTGAAAATATTTATAAATAACAGCAAAATATCACAATTTATCTACGATAAACTTTAATAGACTACTATTTTTGTCTATCTTGACATATATAGTAGTTATCACAATCTATCACAAATAGACAGTGAAATTTTGCTATATTTATAAATATTTTGGTTCATTTTTTATATTCGAAAACAATCATTTTCTTTATGGTAAAAACATAGTCGTCTAATATTTTTTTTCATGAAAATTATTATTATTATTTAATCAATTTTAATTAAAAAAATATTTAAAATACTAATTTTAAAATTTATTAAAAATATGAAACTAAAATTGAATAATTGAAATTAAAATCGAATGAAATCAGAGAATGGGGACGAAAATAAGTAATTCTAGAAGTAAGTTCCTTTACTTTTTGGTTCAGCACTGCAAAAATCAACTTTTGAAAGAAATTTATGAGTATATTAACTTTTTATCCTTTTCTTTAGTACAATTGATTTTTCTTTACCATTGTTGTATTGAAGTTTGTTATAGATTATACAATTTGAACGAAATACATGCGTTTGTTAAAAATTAATATTTAAAAATAAAAAATAATTCTCATAATTAACTAAAAGGTGAAAGTTTACAAAAATTGGTATTTTCTTAAAGAATATAATATGAAGGAGGCATGCCTTTGTTTCTAAGATGCTATGAATGTTTTTGTTGATGATTTTGTATGATTAGTTTTTATTTTTCATGCATAATGGAGACATAATCATTTCATTTTCAACATTTCTTCCCATACATTATCATAAAAAAATAATATAATATTTATTATATGCTCCCTCATATATACTTTTCATTGTATTATTTTAAATGCTCTAATGAACTAGTTTTGTTTTTATGTGAGAAATAAATCTAAATTTAAATAAATGATGAGTTTGTAATTGGTACTCTCTTCTTTTCTTTTTTGTTTTTTTTCCTGTTTTTAAGATGTTGTCCCGAATAATTATGATCTTCTCGTTTGTAATCACAAATTACTCAAAATTAACGGTCAATGACAATTCAAGAGTTAGGAAGGCTGTATGCTTAAGGTTTCAAAACTCTTCTATCATTTACCTGATGACAGCTCAATTGTGTATATGATAATTCAATTATGTAAATGATAGAATGAAGCACTAGACAATCGTGTAGATGACAGTTGATTAGAGTTAAACGATCGTATAAACGACAGCTGAAGAGCTAGACGATCATATAGACGATGCGATAGGAACTAAGCAATGTGTAAACGATACTTAAGTAAATGTTAAACGATCGTAGAGTAAGAAAGAAAGAACACAAGAGTTTAAGTGGTTCGACCAAAGGCTTACGTCCACTGTGCAAATCGGGAGGGTCTCTTTTATTACTTTTTCTTCAAAGTTATTACATAATGAATGCCTTACTCTCTCTCATTTTCTTACGTTCGTTTTCCTCTTATATATACAGGCACTCAAGGTCAACGATGAAGCTCTGGTGGTTACAACAACATGTAGAAAATAACAAGTTTTTAAAGTGGTTTTTTATTGGGTTTTTTGGAAATTTAAAGGCTCAATGGCATTATTGTAATTATTGAGCAATGACATTTTTACAATTATCTCTTCTTCTTAAAAAATAGGGCAGTATTTTGTGTAATTTTTTTTGGAGAGTGGGGCAGCCGCTGAACTTAAAAAAGAAGCAGCCGCCTGGGGGTTTCATCTGGTGAGCCGCAACCGCTGAAGTCCACGAGCCGCCTGAAGCAAAACGTCTGCCGCTATCCGTGGGTTACGGGGTCTGACATGGTGTCCGGCGAGATTGATTTTCGTCCGGCGTGCGAGGTCGACGGCGAGGGCATGGGTTTCATGCTGGTTCTTGCGTGGAGCGGCAGCAGTGAGAGATACGCTCGGGCCTGCACGTGATTCGCCGGTCAGAGGCGATAGCACACTGTTTTTGGTATGTTTTGCAGCGGGTTGTTCTCAGTTTTCAGAGTCAACTTTGTGTGTGGATCTCTCGGTATCAGTGGATACAAAAATCACAGATTGGTGATTTCATTGATTATCTGTAATTTGTAAAATTCTTTTATTGCTCATTAA
This sequence comes from Benincasa hispida, assembly GCF_027475165.1. NCBI lineage: Eukaryota > Viridiplantae > Streptophyta > Magnoliopsida > Cucurbitales > Cucurbitaceae > Benincasa > Benincasa hispida. Next base: position 761,360 of record NC_143488.1, read on the forward strand.
TAAATTAATTCAAGCTGGTTCTCAAAGTGGATGTAGACTAAACTGGTCAAATCACTATATATCTTGGTGTTCTTTACTGATTTTGATTTATTTCTACTGATTTTTTGTGTTCTGTTTGGCAATCTAAGTTAGGTTCAGAAACGCTCACAAGTGGTATTAAACCTCTATTTGATCCAAGGAGGGTGTGTGGTAATGTGTGCTGACATATTCTTTGTTCAAGATTTTTGTTGGATTTAATTTGACAAATGGCTTCAATGTCTACACGGTTCGAAGTTGTTAAATTTGATGGGAAAGGTGATTTCGGGTTATGGAGAAAAAAAATTAGAGTTATTCTGGTACAACAAAAGGTAGCCAAAATCTTAGACGAAGATAACCTTCCACCAACAATTGCAGAAGCTGAAAAAAAGGATATGGATGAGATGGCCTATTCAACAATAATTATGTATCTGTCAAATGGAGTGCTTAGGCTAGTAGATGAGGCTACTACTACAGTGGGGTTGTGGAAGAAACTGGAAAGTCTTTATTTGACTAAGTCCTTGCCAAATAAATTATATCTAAAGGAGAAATTCTTTGGATATAAAATGGACTCAAGTAAAGATTTCAAAGAGAACCTAGATGAATTCCAGAAGATTGTAGTTGATCTCAATAACATCGGTGAGAAGATGTCGGATGAAAATCAAGCAGTTATTCTTCTGAATTCTTTGCCAAAATCGTATCGAGAAGTTAAGGCAGCTATTAAATATGGATGGGATTCATTGTCCATGGATATAGTGTTGGATTCCTTGAAAACGAGAAATCTCGAGATTAAAAAGGAATGCAAGGATGGAAAGTTACTCATGGCCAAAGGCAGAAATGAGAAAAAGAACGGAAAATGAAAAGAGTCGAGATCCAGGTCGAAATCAAAAGGGAAAAGCAAAAAGTGTTTCCTATGTCATAAAGAATGACACTTTAGAAAGAATTGCCCTTTGAATAAGAGCAAAGAAGCATCAAGTAGCAAGCATAAATAGATTCTAGTGCAACAAATATTACTGATGGGTATGATTCAGCAGAGGTTTTGATGGTGTCCAGCAGGGACATTCAGAATGCTTGGATCATGGATTCAGGGTGCACGTTTCACATGACTCCTAATCGAGATTTCTTGATTGACATCAGGAAAATGATGGGGGATCAGTTCTGCTTGGTGATAATGGTGCTTATGATGTAAAATAAATTGTGTCAGTTCGAATTGTAACACGTGATGCTTTGATCAGGATTCTTACAAATATAAAGTATGTTCCAGAACTCAAACGAAATCTAATTTATCTGGGCGAATTAGTTAGAGCGGGTTATTCTTATAAATCTGAGAATGGAGTTCTGAAGGTTATCAAGGGTTCTTTGGTTAAGCTGAAGGGGACCTTAAGGAATGGTCTTTATGTGTTGGAAGATACTGCAATTTCAGGTAGTGTTGCTATTACGTATGGGAAAGAAACAGATAAATCTATGTTATGGCATAACAGATTGGCTCATGTGAGTGAGAGAGGTCTGCAAGCTCTTTCACAAAAAGGTTTGCTTTGAGGAGTTAAAGACATTGAACTCCCATTTTGTGAACATTGCATAATGGGAAAGTCTACCAGAGTGAAGGTTGGGAAAGGGAAGCATTCTACTAAAGGAATTTTAGATTATATTCATTCAGATTTGTGGGGTCCTACAAAGGTACCTTCTATGGGAGGTTCAAGATACTTTGTGTCAATCATTGATGATTTCCCAAGAAAGGTGTGGATGTATCCACTAAAAGAGAATGATGAAGCTTTTGGGAAATTTCTTGAATGGAAAAAGCAGGTTGAGAACCAGACAGGCATGAAGGTAAAATATTTGAGGACTGACAATGGTTTAGAATTTGTGAATCTCAAATTTGATAAATTTTGCAAATCTGAGGGAATTACGAGGCATTTCACTGTTACATACACTCCGCAGCAGAATGGTTTAGCTAAGAGGTTCAACAGAACAATTATGGAGCGTACAAGATTTCTCTTGACAAATGCTTCATTACCCTTGAAATTTTGGAGGGAAGCTGCCTAAACAGCTTGTTATCTTATTAATAGGAGTCCGTCTTCCACTTTAGGCCTAAAGACTCCTCAGGAGATATGGATAGAAAAAGCTCCAAGCTTGGATCATCTCAAAGTGTTTGGATGTTCGGCTTACGCTCATGTTAAGGAAGGGAAGCTGAATAAGAGGGCATTGAAATGTATATCTATTGGCTATCCTCGGGGTGTTAAAGGATATAAACTTTGGTGCTTGAAAGAGAGCGGAAATAAATGCATTATCAATAGAGATTTGACATTTAATGAAACAGAGATGCCATTTCATGTCAAAGAGCAACAGAAACAGCAGATAGTTGATCAGGTTGAGGCAGAGGTCAAAATTGATTCTAAAGCACAACCATCAGTTAGTTCAGGTGATTCCAGTTCTGATGATAGACAACCTCAATTGCAGAGGACTTTGATTGATGAGGGAGCTTTTGGTGAAGAAAGCTCAAGTAGCAGTGACTTACAGAACTATCAGCTTACACGTGACAGGCCTCAGCGGGTGAGGCAAGCTCCTACGAGGTATGGTTATGTTGATTTAGTTGCTTATGCTCTTACTTGTGCAGCTGACAGTATTGAAGCAGAGCCTCTTACTTTTGAGGAGGCTATTGTATCTGATTCAAAGGAACAGTGGAATGATGCTATGGAAGCAGAATTGTTCTCATTACAGAATAATCAAACATACTCATTGGTTCCAAGGCCTCCTAATCAGAAACTCATTTAGTCAAAGTGGATTTATAAAATCAAGCCAAGTACAGGAGGTGACAGCAAGCCTAGGTATAAGGCTAGACTGGTAGCCAAGGGCTATACACAAAAGGAGGGAGTTGACTTTCATGAGATTTTCTCTCCGGTGGTGAGGCATTCGTCCATTCGATTAATTTTATATATTGTTGTTCATTTTGATATGTTTGTTGAACAGATGGACGTCACCACAGCTTTCCTTCATGGTGAATTGGAGGAAGTGATCTACATGGTTCAACCTAAGGGTTATGAGGTGAAAGGAAAGGAAGACATGGTTTGTCGTCTTCACAGGTCCATCTATGAACTGAAGCAATCGCCGAGACAATGGTATATCAGGTTTGACACCTTTATTCTGAAGCAGGGGTTTCACAGGAGCTCATATGATGTCTGCGTGTACTGGAAACTATCTCAGAAAGGTACATATACTTATCTACTTCTGTATGTAGATGATATGATTCTGGTGTCTAAGGATTATTCTAAAATCTAAGATCTCAAAAAATGATTGAGTAGTGAATTTGAGATGAAAGGTTTAGGTGAACTAAAAAGGATCCTAGGCATGGATGTGAAAAGAGATAGGGAGAAAGGTTTGCTAACCATTTCGCATGAGAGTTATGTGCATAAACTGCTTGAGAAGCATAACATGTCTGGTTGTAAGGCAGTTTCGACACCCTTAGCATCTCATTTTAGACTTTCTTCATCTCAGTGTCCTGTTACTGAACAAGAAATATTAGAGATGGCTAATATTTCCTATTGTAATGTTGTTGGAAGTATTATGTATTTGATGATTTGTACTAGGCCTGACTTAGGAAATGCTATGAGTATGATAAGTAGGTTTATGTCAAATCCTGGGAATGAGCATTGGAATGCTGTTAAATGGGTGCTTCGATATTTGAAAGATAGTGCCAATGTATCATTGTGTTTTAGCAGGGATTGTGAAAAATCAGCATTGTTGGAAGGCTTCACAGATGCAGATTATGCTGCAGACCTTGACAAAAGAAGGTCTCTATCGGGTCACATTTTTTCGTTTGTTTGGTAATGTGGTTAGTTGGAAGGTTGCTCTACAGTCAATTGTTGCCTTATCTACTACTGAGTCAGAGTATATTTCAGTGGGTAAAGTTGTGAAAGAGGTAGTGTGGTTGAAAATATAGTTGGTGAGTTATTGTCGCACGAGTTCATTCCTATCATCCGTTGTGATAGCCAGCGTGCTATTCATCTTACGAAGAATCCATCTCATCACGAACGGTCTAAGCATATCGATGTTAAATTTCATTTTATCAGAGAAGTTATGGTTCAGAAAGATGTTGAACTGGTCAAGGTTCATACATTTGAGAATTTGTCAGATATGTTAACCAAGGTTCTTCCAGCCCATAGGTTCAAATACCTATTAGATGGGCTGAATATTAAATCTGGATGATAGGAAGATTGGAGAATCAGCTTGGCACTTAAATATTCTTGTTATGGGAGATTTATAGTTAGCGAGCAGTGGCATATTTGCAATTATTTCTTCTTCTTAAAAAATAGGGCAGTATTTTGTGTAACTTTTTTTTGGAGAGCAGGGCAACCACTAAACTGAAAAAAGAAGCAGCCGCCTGAGGGTTTCGTCTGGTGAGCCGCAACCGCTGAAGTCCACGAGCCGCCTGAAGCAAAACGTCCACCGCTGTCCGTGGGTGACGGGGTCTGACGTGGGCGAGCATCCGCGGCAGTGTTGTGGGTGTCCGGCGAGATTGATTTCCGTCCGACATGCGAGATCGACGGCAAGGGCGTAGGTTTCGCGCTGGTTCTTGCGTGGAGCGGCAGTAGTGACAGATACGCGCGGGCCTGCGCGTGATTCGCTAGTCAGAGGCGATAACATACTGTTTTTGGGTTGTTTTGCAGCGGGTTGTTCTCAGTTTTCAGAGACGAATTTGTGTGCGGATCTCTCGGTATCAGTGGATACAAAAATTACAGATTGGTGATTTCGTATCTGTAATTTGTAAAATTCCTTTATTGCTCATTAATAAATTAATTCAAGCTGGTTCTCAAAGTGGATGTAGACCAAAATGGTCGAACCACTATATATCTTGCTGTTCTTTACTGCTGTCGATTTATTTCTACCGATTGTTTGCGTTCTGTTTGACCATCTAAGTTAGGTTCAGAAACTCTCACACAACATAACAGAAAGAAGTCGACAATGTTTCAACTGCATGCAATCTTTATTTCTTGTCTTCGGTTCTTTTTGTAACAGAAGTGTGATGGTACCTTTTTTAGAACCTATACTCACTTCATTAATCTTAAATATTGTGTGTGTGTGTGTTTTTTTTAGTAACGATCTTAATTTTAAATATTGACATTGATAGTATGAGTTCATGCTAGTTTAGTTATGCTTGTGTTGACTTAAATATCATAGTCATCTACTCAAAAGTGAAATTATTTTTAAAAAAATTAAAATAATAATAATAATTAAAAGGGGCCTTTTTAAATATAAAAATGTTTAAAAATATTTATACTTTATAGCAAAAAATTCTAAAGTACAAACCACTTTTGGAACTTTTTTGCTATAAAATGTAAATATTTTTTAAATTTTTCTATGTATAAGAATTTTCCTAATTAAATTGCTTATATCTAAATAATCTAAATTTTTAGATATGTAAAATCGTAGATGTTAAGATTGTTATATGAATAATTTCATTAAAAAATATGAGAAAATACACATAACCTTGTAAACATGAGAGTCAAAAGCCCAACGACTTCACGTTGTCTTTTTTAAGATAATTTTATTCACTCTGGTATCTGAGTTTCTTGAGTAATTGTCTCCCAATATAGAATAGATTATCTTTCTTGTGGAAGCAACATCTCGTCCACGAGATCCAACAAATCATACTTGGTGAAAATAAACCGAACTTTTACAAATTATTAATATTAATTAAAGGGGAGAAAAGTTTTATGAAAGAAAAATGCTTATGAAAATTTTGGTACTGCAATTTGAAGAAGAGACATATATATAGACTATTTGTGACAATTTGAATAGTGGTCTCTTTTTCAAATTGGTTATTTTTAAAAAGTCATATTCATTCATGAAATAATACAACTTCATCCGAATGGTTACATACCATTTATTCTCAAATATATATATATATAGATATAGATATAGATATAGATATAGATGTCTGACACTTTTGGATAATCATCTATATTTTGCTCGAAAATATCTATCATTTTTTGTAAAAATTATTTCCAATAATTACATATCTTCAAATAATTTATACATAAACTCATTTGAATTTATATAACATTCTTCGATCATTAATCATTTATAATAATTTTACATGTTATTTGGTAAAAAGAAAAAGTTAATTTATATTGTTTTGAAATTTTTATAAAAGCTACGATATTAAATATCGATATAGATTTAAATGAATTTATTTTAAAAGAAGACAATTATATAGTTTGTGAATGTTTTTGGGTGAATTATATTTATGTATTATTAAAATAAAGGAATTTTGAAATAAATATATTGATTTGAGATAGATGTTTGTAATATATATATATATATTAAAGTCAACTTAAATTGTTTGTGTATGAATAGGCGATCCACCAAATGTATGAGCAACAAAATATTATGGATAAAATAAGGTTTCAGTGCAAGTATATATTACCGATGGAGTAATAAATTTGGAGTATTCCAAGTGTCAAAACCCACAGAACTAGATTGATTTTTAATTTAGCTATGATTATGAATCAATGAAACCGAGGTAATCAAGGAAGAGTTTGTGTTGCGGTAGTGAGGGAAAGCTTAAAAACAGCAAAAAAAAAAAATGATAATAGAACAAAAGCAAGCAATGTTTCAACATTTCAGATGTTGTGCCTTAAGTGATGTGGCCGTATCATACCATGACAGTAAATTACACATAGACACAAATCCACACTTATTCGATCTCATGTCAAGTTCCTTTAGGAGGTCTAAGTAGAAAATGCATAAAATTTTCACAGTTAGTTGGATTTTAGATTAATTCAAGTTTCTTTTTCCTATGATGCATGTTATTTCTAAGGTGACGCGACAATACTAATTTTAGACTTTAAGTCCCATATCCCTTTGTGGCATTCGCTTACACCCGAAGGATTAGAGCTCCGCTAGATCGTTAAATTAAGTGGCCAGTTTAACTTACCGATTTTATCTTTAAACTCAACATCTGATACAGAGTGCAACCTAACTTAACCATAACAATCCTAGGGTATCCATCGTAGAGAATTTAACACCCATGAATTTCTCATAAAAAAATATCACTTCAACTCCGCAAATTTTGACGAAAAATCTACTTGGATGGAGAATGAAATAGGTGGTGATTCAAACAATCACTTTTAGATTGAATATTTTGAATGTTCATCAATCCACATATCAATTAAAAAAGTGTGTTATATAATAGATCCTTAAATCCTTCCAATTTTAAATATAGATAATATGTTTCTTTCATTTTTCACCACATTTAATATATTTCTAAATTTTTAAAATGTATCCTTAATTTCTTTTTAACTAAATAAATTAAGGAGATTAAAAAATGTTGAATGATTAAATGCGAAGTTTAATTTCACACATACCAAATAAGTATAAGAGTTAAGAATTTAATAGGTATAAAATTATTCTTATAGTTATCAAGTTTAAATCTTATTTCCTTCCCTGAACTTTGGAAATGGTTTTACTTTACTCCATAAACTTTTAAAAATGTCGATTATAGTCTCTAAACTTTTAAAAATTGCTTACTTTGGTCTATGCTATTAAATTTTGTTAACTCTTAAAATAAAATAACGAGATGACTTGTATGTTTAGACGATTAGGCTGTCAAATAAGTTAGTCATGTTAAAAAATGTAGGTTTCAATTTTGAATTAAGTAGTAAAGCGATTTTCTATACAATTCAAAAGTTATTTTGTGTTCAAGATTTTGGTCGTTGGATACTTTGTCGCATTGGTTATTAGTATTTTACTTCACTTTCATTTTGTTCAACACATGTTATACACAATTTTATAAGAAAGTTAACAAAATCTTAATAGCCAAGACCAAAAAATAAATACGATTTAAACGTTTAGGAATTAAAATTATTGTTTTTTAAATTGAAAGAACAACATAGAATAAGATTATGATACTAAAATAATATTTAAACCTAATTATTATTATGGTTATTATTTAGAAAAGAGAGGAAATCTTTTTTTTTTTAAATTAAAAAAAGAAAAGTGGGCCCAAGAAAGAGTGGAAGCAGAAGTTTACGTGTAATGGGAAACTTTACTGTGAGGCGGTACAATCGCTACAGCCTAAATGGCAAACTCATCGCATTGAATCCTCTTCGCCCACGCTTTCAATCTTGGCCGTCCATTTTTTTTCCCACCTCATTTTTATTTTACTTAAATGATTTTAGTTGAAATTTTAAATTTCACATGGTCTTTCATAAATCACACATTATGCCCTATTTTTAAAGGTATCATAAATTTTCTTCAACTCTTTTATAATGACATCTCCCATTAATAAGATTAATTACAAGTGCTCATTTATTATATAGGTTACCGTTTTCTTTAAAAAAAATAACAATAATAAGATTATAGGCTACTTTATAAGTTTGGAAGCTTTTAGATTTGTGTAAATTTAATAGTCTAATAAGATTTTTAACTTTAAAATTTATTTTTAATAAATCTCTAAACATTAGAAATGCACAAGTCTCTAAGTTTTGTTTTGTTTTTTTTTTTATTATTATTAAAAAAAGTCATATCTAATACTCTCTTTAGATATTGTAAATCTTTAAAATATAAAATTGATTTTTTTTTAATCAAACCTAAAATTTTTTTAATGTTGTGTCGAGTAGATATATTAATATAAAGTAAAAATCAGTGACGACCTCCCAAAACTAAAGATGTATGGATTTACTGGACAATAAATTTTGAAGTTTGGGATTCTATTAAACACAAATTCAAAATTTTGGAGACATACATGACACTTTTAATGTCTAAAGACAAAACTGCGACACAAACCTAAAAGTTCAAGTTGTATTGTAACTTAACATTTAATATGCTATATGTTAGAACTATTAGAGTTTAATATACATTTACAATAACGTAATTAAAAACACTTTAAGATAAAACTATTAATTTGTCACAAGTGACTTAAAATATGAGGACTAGAACTATTACTTAGTTGATTTGATGAGGTATGTTTTGTAATATAATTTGATATGACAATTGTTTCACATCGTTGAATATACTTATGTTGAACAATTATTCGAAATCAAGCATCATAACTAAATGAATTTTGCTCGTGACATATTCAATCATTAAATAATCATTCAATAAATGTACAATCATCACTATTGACATAACGCAACACAAATGAATAATTGTAGATGGATAAAATAAGGATGGACACGTAAATATACTTTTTAGGAAAAATATGTCGATCATACTTTCTATTAGTGCTACAAAAGCAGTATATTTTATTTGTTGACATTATTTTTTTTATATATATAAATAGGTTTTAAATTTTGATAACCTATAATACTTTTAAAGTGATGGTAATCAACAAATAACTAATGGATATATTATATTTAACAATTTCGTCGTATCTACAAATGTCTCTTCTACTAAACTCAATCAAAACTTTCCCCATTAGTCACCGTCTTAATCGTGTCATGTGATATTAAAAACTTTTCTAAAACTAGAAGAGTATAGGTACTACTCTAATTTATTGCAATCAATTAACATTATTTAAGAATGATACGAAGTCTGACAACATCAATAAATTATTAATCAATGAAATTTATTCATAACACAAGTAGAGATAATAGGTATCATTATCAGATAAACTTGAGAGCTTTTTTACCAAATAGGATTCTCCTCATCTCTCGACTCTCGATGGAGGATTAGAATGAAACGGTTCATTAGATAACGAGTAAGAGTTCTGTCAAATTATCATCCAAGCTCCATTTGATAACTATTTTAGTTTTTGAAAATTAAGTTTATTTCTTCTCACTATTTATAATGGGTTACATTTTTCTTTAAGTAAAATATATGAATTCATAGTCAAATTTCAAAAAAACAAAAGTTATATTTTGATAAACTTTTTTTTAGTTTTCAAAACTTAGTTTGATTTTTAAAATATTGGTAAATAAATAAATAAATAACAAAGCAGCAAATTGTAGAAATGAAAAAATGTTTATACAACTAATCTTTGAAAAATTAAAAACAAAAAACTAAGACTTTATTTGGTAATTTTTTTTTTCTTTTGAAAATTAAGCCTATGACATTACTTTCATCCCAAAATTTTGTTGTTTATTATCTACTTTTTACTTATAGTTTAAAAAATCAAACTAAAATTTGAGAATTAAAAAAAAATTCAAAACGTTATTTTTTGTTTTTTGAATTTGATTAAAAATTAAACTAATATATTTAAAAAAAATGTAAATTATTATAAAAATATGGATGAAATAAGTTTAATTTATAAATAATAATAATAATAATAATAAATTAAAAAAATCAAGATTAGTAAACGAAATCAGTAAATTAAATTTCTGTTTGTCCGCATTTATTTATTTGTTTTGTGTTAAAATTAAATAATTTCCTCGTGAATGATTTTAGAATGGTTTCCTTAGTTATAGTTCCACGTTAGTACAAAGCAGATCTGATTTGATTTGATTGTTGAACTGTACAATCAATGAACGATTAATTGAACGCAACTGTATGAACTTATGGTGTGAGTGCACCGCACTGAATCTGGCCCTCCTCTTTCATGTCTTCTTTATCCCCCGCCAATTATATCCCCGGGCCCCACGCGCTTCACTTGGCGTGCTCCCAATACGCCAAAAAGAAAAAGAGAGAGAACAATACCAAGAAAATGGAATACATATTATATATAATAATAATAAGAAGGGTGAGCCCTGCTTCCGTCCAAAATCCATATCCATATGAAAATAGAGAGAGGAAAAATGACACAATTGGCCTAAATTAAAGGTTACAAATGAAAAGGGAATGGATTTTTAAACATCAAGAAATTTTGGTTTTCTACTCACGTCATCCTTACGTGAAATTACCACTTTAATTCTAAAAGTATTATTCTTTTGTTCTCTTTGTTTTGCCCATTTTTTTTCGTTTTCTTCTTCTTCATTTTTCCTTTCCTTTTCATTTTTTTAGTTTTTTTTTTTTTTTTTTTTACTTTTGTCCCATTTTTTACATTTCATCTTCTTTTTTCCCATTTTTTCTTCTACTTCTTCTGTTTTTTTAGAACACAAAACATAGAGTATAGAGTATTAAAACATCAAACATCGAGTTTTCTTCCTTTTTTTGTATTTTTTTACATTGAACATCAAACATAGAATGTATAGCATTAGAGTATAGAGCATACAAACATAAAACGTATAGTATCGAGGATCGAGTAGCATATAACTAGTATATAGCATAGAGTATATAACATAGAGCATAGAGCGTAGAGTATCAAGCATCAATATTGCATATTGAGGATCGAGTATCAAGTATAAAAAAAATCTATGAATCACAACGCACTTATGGTTTTTCAAAGTCGAATGGATACATTCACAAGGTATAGACCCAAACAGAAGGTGACTTTTCATTCAATTAAAAAAAATATCCATTTTTCATTTGGCCTTAAAAAAGAACATCCATACGAAATCTCCAATAAAGAACTATCCAAATAAATAAAAAGAAAAAAAAATATATATGAAAATTTTAACTTTTTAATCCTCGAGTTTACACTCCTCTCTCCTCCATTCACACTCCGTCTCCTTCTTCTCCATTTCTCGCTATTGTTACCTAGTGTTAGGTCGGAGTTACTTTTTTCGAGTTATCTTTACTCATATCTACTATGATAAAACCTTCACTCTCACTAGTTAGTACAATTGAAACCAAAAAAATCGTGAATGGTCAATTTTTTTTTCTTTTTATTAATTATTTATTATAAATTGATATTACAATACAAGAGAAGAAGAAACATAGACAACAAACTAAACCTAAATTAATTTTGGTTTTTTTCTTTGGATGTAGTAAACTTTTTTTTTACCAAATATAATAGCCATGTTTTTTGTAATTTTTATTATTTTTAAAGGGACGGAGGGTGGATGGAGAGCTGAGACATTTTAATTTTATTTTATTTTTAATTCTACTAATATTCTTTCATTACAAAAAGAAAAAAAAGTTATCCCAATATTTTTTTAAGTATCTTTTTAGTCCTTAAATTTTAGATGTAATTTCTAATGTTCACATTTGTTTCTTAAATTTTGAGTTTTTGTTTCAATTTAATCTCTAAGTTCTAAAATGTTATAATTTTACATCTGAAATTTAAATTTTGTTTCAATTTAGTTCCCATATTTCAAGATTTTACATTTTTCAACCTTAATTTTTCATTAAATACTCATTTTCAATCATTAATGCCAATTTCTTTAATTAACTAGAAATAGCTACAAAGTGAAATTTTGAATTTAATTTTAAAAGTGATAAAAAATAGTAAAATTTAATTAATTATATATATTTTTTAATGATTTTTAATTTATTAACATAAATTAATAATAAAGATAGAGAAAGAGTATATAGTAAATGATGGAATTTAAAAGTATAGATCTTAAAATATAGAGACTAAATTAAAATAAAACTTAAATATTAAGATAAAATTGAATTTTTTGAAATTTAGAGATTAAATTAAAATTAAATTCAAAATTTAACAACTAAACGAATATTTTGAAATGTAAAAGTTAAATAGAAACTATATCAAAATTAGGGAGGAAAAAAAGTCTTTTTTTTTTCTTTTAAAACGTGAAAATAGAAAGCCGGTGCAGGCAGGACCTGGGCGGCGGGGACTGGGGCGACGGCACGTGGAACTCACGCTCCAGTGTCAAAGTCAGTAAGTAGTACGTGTACATTTACTGAATTCATTTTGTTTTTTTTTGACTTTACATATTCGTGGTGGGGCCCCACGTTCTATCAACGGTGGTGATTCTATTTGGATTTTGTACATCTGACGGCTACCATGAGGTCCTACATGTCTGCAGCTTAGTGAAGCCGCAACATGTGTACTTATGTCAACTCAGACTATCAAAGCTTCGAGGCAACTGCGATGCAAATTAAAATTACTAATCATATCTTTTTGGTTTATGAGTTGTCATTCTAATTTTTATTTGATTTTAAATTTGAGATTTGACATTTGTTTCATTTTACCCTGAGTTGTAAGATTTTATATTTTTCATTAAATACTCATTTTCAATCTTAATTTTTATTAATTAATTCTAAATAATTGTGAAATGAAATTTTAAATTTAATTTTAAAAGTGCTAAAATTTTGAAATTTAGTTATAATTATTTTAACGATTTTTAATTTATTAACATAAAACTCTAAAAATAAAAAGTAAATATTTAGCGAAAAATTGAGATTAAAAGTGTAAATGTTAAAACATATGGACTAAATTAAAGCAAAATTCAAATATCAATGGTAAAATCGTAACTTTTTGAGACCAAACTTAAAACTTACGGACTAAGTGTTTAACATTTTGAAACATATGAACTAAATATAAACTATATCCAAAACCTAGATACCAAAAAGATATTTTTCTCTAATATGTATATATATATATATATATGTGTGTGTGTGTGTGTGTGTTATTATGTTCATATAAGAAGTATCTATAAAAATCTTTAAAATAATACAATTGTTTTAAATGGTAAAATAATTGAAAATATTTTTAAATATAACAATATTTATTAATAATAGACTGTGATAAATTTCTGTCACTGAGTAATAGACTGCGATTGAGTGATGGAAGACTATTGCGGTCTATCAGTGATATAAAGTGACATTTTGCTACATTTGTAAATAGATTTACTTGTTTTTTCTTTATTTGAAAACAACATTAAAAAATACGCAATTATTAATCCAATATAAAGATATACATTAACATTAAAAAAAAATAATTATGAATTTTATAATTTTGTTTGTATAAAAATATCCATTGATATCTATTATATATCCATCAATATATTCATAAAATTAAAATACCGATATCAATATTTAATCTTGCATGTATTGACATTGTATATCAAATTGTACTTAAACTTTCAATTTTATTTAAATAGACTTTAAATCTAGATAAATGTTGTAATATTTACTTTAAACTCGAGTAAGTATGGCAATTTTTAACTTTCACTACCATTTCATATATAGAATAGTTGAAGAAAGTATTTACACATGCAACGACGGAGCCGGAAATTTGATATAAGAAGCACTATATGTATTAAGGTTGTCAATAGGGTCGAGATCAGCACAGGGGGTCCCCTGTCTCTGTCTCCGCGTGTATTTATCCAATTCCTGCCCCTACCTCGTCATTTGAAGGAGAGGACGGGGGCAGAGATTCCTCGTTAGAGGGAACATATCCCCTGGAGGCCCATTCCTCGATTCTCGGGTTAATTAATATACTATCTATTGTTAACTAAATCTAAATTTTAAGGCTTAATTAAAAACAAAATTAAAAGTTAATGGATAAGTTAAACATTTATAACTCATCAGACACAATATTAAAATTTAGAGATTTGTTAGACATAATTTTAAAATTTTAGAGACTAAATTTGTAATTTAACATTTATAAAAATATAAAATACATTGTTATAATATCTAAATTAAATGGTATTAATTACAAAATTATAAAAGTTCTAAATATATAAACAAATACGATTTAAAACAACTCATTTTTCTAAAATAGTTTATTAAAGATTGAAAATTATTTATATAATTGTATGTGAGAAAAATTTGAAATACAATTGGATTTTTTAAATTGATTTATCTTGTGCGCGCGCACCTATAATACTCGAAAATGTTAAAAATTATTTGTTATATTATATATATAACTAACTTTATTTAATAGGCCCTATTCTACAATAAAAAACAAAATCAACGTACTATCTATTATTAAAGTGAATTTTCAAGGCTAAGTAGATACAATTTACTTTTGGAACTTTTTCTTATAAATGATAAATATTTTTTAGATTTTTCTATTTATAAGAATTTTTCTTAAAAAAAAATATTGAAAAAAAAGGAAAAAAATATTTAAGCTAAAATAAAAGAACCACTCAACCAAAGCTTTATTCGATTAATTGACATGATAAAACCTTGACATATATATATATTTTGGGGGGACACGTGCCCCCTTGCTCTCACATGAGTCCGCCTCCGTACACATGCATTCAATTTATTTTAAAAATATGGATATGGTACGAAAGTTTTTATTTTCAGATGAAACCATAACATATCAACGTTTTATATTGTTTTTTTAATACTTTTGATAGAACTATCCAATAGAGGATCGATTTTGTGCATTAATCAAATATAATTTTGTAAGAGCTTGTTTGTTTATTAAAAGTATTTAAGTTTTTGTTTTATTTTAATATAAATTAGAAGGTAAATTGCCATCTTTCTATAAAAAAAATTGATTTTAATATTACTAATTAGCAACAATGCCCATTTAGATTAATCACTTAAACTAAAAGGATAGAAATTGAAACTTCTAAAAGCTTTTAGATAAGATTGGGAAAAAAAAAGTGAAAGGATATAAAGGAATAGATTGTTTTACTTAATCTATTATTAAAATAAAAATTAATTTGTAAAAATTAATAAATAAATAGTAAGCCAAAGATCATTAAATCAAACACCTTTATTAAAGCAAAGGACAAATGAGACAAATTCTTTTTGACTTAAGAATCATTAGAGTGCATAAGACATTATTATGCAAATCTTAAAGAAAGGAAAAAAGGTTAAAGGAAGTTGATTAAATTTGACTTGTTTGTTTCAAATTTTTTTAAAAAGTGGCTTTAATTAGTGTACATTCTTTGATAATTGATTCTCTAAACATCTCTTCTTTCTTCCTTTTTTGAATGGGATTTCACATTAACCCTTTTTTTTTCTTTTTTTTTTTCCTCTCTCTCTCTTTCTATAAAATTAGGAATTTTTATTTAACAAGTAATTGACTTTAAAATAATTCTTAAATAAACCCTTGAAGATATTTTCGTTAATTTTCAAATACATTCATAATTATTATTTTTTTACTCCAAAATTTCTTTATTATTTGGTTAAGTTATAAATTTTCTTAATAAATGGAGAGATTTGTGTTTATTTCGTCATTAAACTCTTAATAGTATGATAAATTTTAAGTTTTTATAAATTAATTGATCTACTAGATATAAGGTTAAATTTTATGTCTAATAAACACAAAACTTTTAATTTGAATCGTGTTTAGTAGATATGGACTTATAAGATATACGATTCAAAATTAAGAGATTTATCGGACACAATATTGAAAACAAAAATGGAAAGACATTAAACATTGTTTTAATGGTTTAAGGCCTAAATAGGCACAAACTTGAACTAAAATTATAAGTCAACCATTCTTATTTGGACACCTAAAAGGCATACAAATAGGAGAAAGTGGGGAGACTTTAATAAAAAATTGTCGAGTTTTTGCTTTTCAAACCAAATATTGGGAAAAAATTGTAGAGTTATAGGGTATGTTGAGTTGAATTTTGCATGAAAACCATTTTTCGAATTTTTGGAATCCAAACAATACAAATTTTAAAACACAAATTTTTTACACTTTCATTATATCCAAGTTTTGAAATTTAAATATCAAAATGTATAATATATTAAATAAAGATATAAACATTTAAAAATACAAAATGTCGTGTTATAAACCCAATTCATTTTTTTAATATAATATGTAATATGTAATGTATTATAAATTTTACAATAATATAAGATAATAATTATATGGTTCTTTTTTTCACATGATTATATACATAAATAAATTTATAATGATTTATGGTCAACTTAAATATTAGTAGCTAACTACAACTAGTTTTATGATTTATAAATATATAGTATCAAACACATTTTAAACAACAATTAAAATTAGAATCCAATTTTTTAATCTGATATCAAATATATATTTGAAAACATGAAATATAATTATGTTTTCGTTGAATTTCTTATTTTCAATTTCTCTATCAAACAGGTCCTCAATCTCAAATGTTGTTGTTGATATTATTATTATTATTATTAAATCCTTGTATTTAAAGGAAATGTTATACATATGTGAAGATTTATAAAATTTTCGATTTTGAAATATAATTTTAATTAATATAATTATTAGTTTAAAGTTTGGAGTAATATACTTAAAATTATTATTATTATTATTATTATTATATATATATATATATATATAAAAAGTCCTCTATCCCCAAGGGCGAGATAACTCCAAAATTACTGGATGTAAATTATAAACTATAAGTTGCTTACATGAAGCAAAAATCGGCAGTAATCATTTTGCCATTTGATAGAAACAAAAGCCAACTAAAAAATGCAAATGATACCAAAAATGCAAATGATACCATACACAAATGAAAAGAAGGAAAAAAAAAAAAACTTACGTTAATTATTTGTTACATCAACATCATTTAAAAACAATATGTATGGTTCAAAAAGAAAAGATCGTAGTAACATCCATACATAATGTATACTCCCTATTTATGAAGTACGGATACAGATATAGATACGAGATATGGATACGATAGAATACGACGATACGTCATTTTTTTAAAAACTATAATACTGATACGTTGAAGATATATTTTCTTTTTCTTAAAAAAAATCTAGGATATAGATAAATTTAGCATAGAAAATAATGAAACTAGTACAAAATACAATACAAACACTGAAATACAATAGTCAATAAAATGCAATGGAAAAGTGACTTATATTGATTAAAGAAAAAAAAAAAAGGATCAAAGGGAGAAGTATGAAGATAAACGAAGAACTTATTCGATGAATTGTTAAAGATATCCAGGTGAATTATATTTTGGTAGACTTC
Organism: Benincasa hispida; assembly: GCF_027475165.1. NCBI lineage: Eukaryota > Viridiplantae > Streptophyta > Magnoliopsida > Cucurbitales > Cucurbitaceae > Benincasa > Benincasa hispida. Next base: position 779,034 of record NC_143488.1, read on the forward strand.
GTGGGGACTCAAATGTGAAAGTGAAGATTAGATGATTCTAGTGTTTGGTTTTTTATTTTATTTTTTTCCTTTTAGTTTTGGACTCGAGTAATGAGCTTCTTAAATAGGATGTCTAGTTTTAGAATGGGAAAGATTAGATGACTTGCTTATTTTTGTTTCTTTAAAAAAGGTAAGTATAAAAATAGATACATCAAATCGCATGTCAGATACGTATCTGAGAAGTATATGAAAGTATCGATATCTCATACGTGTTTGATACGTATTTGTGCTTCATAGCTCCATATGTTCAAACGGTGAAATTTTGGTTTATAATTAATGTTACTAGATTTCTCATCATTATTAAATGATGTAAGTGTGATCGACAATAAATGGAAGTATGGTGCCTATACTACTTTAGTGTATTTTTTTAATACAATAGGGGTGAAGATTTGGACTACATTCCTTATAATCACTAGCATATGCCATATGAGAGTATAAAAATGTTAATGAAACTTTTAAAAGTTAAGAGTCATTTTTTTTACATAAATTACAAAATTTATGAGTATTTTCTATAATTTTTAGGGGCTGTTTAGGGCGTTAGATGATTTAGGATGTGGGGAGTTCTGATGTCTGGGAAGTTCCGATCGAGTATGATCGAGTATGTTCAAACATTGAGATGATACACGATACACGAAAGGAAAATGACGGTGAGATACAAAACATGTTCCGAAAATGGACTCACAAACAATTAAAATCGGTGAGATAGGATAATGATATATGGTGTAGAGATATACCATCTCATATTGAGCCTCCAAAGAACCCCTTAGCGTGAGACATGTAAATTGGTTGGGTGTGGAGAATTTAATATGACAATCTAAATTTGGTTTCACTAATATCAAATGATTCAGATTCTAAAAGCAACTAAAATCATTATTTTGCTTACATCACAAAAGCCTATGTTAGCATTAAATTGCTCATTTGCGAAAAGTCGTCTCGCTCGTCATGAATTGACAAGATCCCGAATGCAATTTCACATTCAAGTAAATCCGTAAGATTGCAAAATTTTAGTAATGAACAAGCATTTGTGTTATATATAATTATGATATGCCTTGAAATTACATTTGAAGTCTCGTTAATTCGCGTTGAGTGTATACTCACGATCACGAATGGATTCTAAAATGAATTTAACATTTATAAGCAAAAGGTTGATTATTAGATAATAGCTAACTAAATTTGAGTCATCCGCGAAAAAATGAAAAGAAAATAATAAGTGTGTCCAAAATATGAAAGGGCTAGAATTAAATAAATAGGTTAATTATGAGATGTATTGCACTTTACCGATACCAAATAAATACAATAAAAGGGGGGAAATTTTATTGGGAGACCTAAAAGGCCAAACCGATTTTTATTGGGAAACTAACCGAATTTAAAACATTGGTTTAAAGCAAACCAGCCACGGCACGCTTCTCATTAAGATTTATGATATGGTGGTCCAAAATATAATTATTTTTTCCTTCCAAAATTTAAGATAATTAATTAATTTTTATTTCTTAAATTATAAGTTTGATTTTTTATTTCCCCAAAGTTTTTTTTTTCTCTCTCTCTTGTGGTTTGAAAAGTTTCAAACAAATCCCTAGATTTTCAAAGATTTATCTATTTAATTCATGAATTAAAAAAAAATGTTTAACAAATGTCTGAACTCTTAATTTTATATTTAATAAGTCTACATTAAAACTTAGATCTATTAAAAACTAGATTGTTACATCAAATTATATGGCATGTTGATTACAAGAAAGTTTAAGCGTTTCATGGTGAAATAGTTAAAACTAATTAGAATTAATGATATTGACTTACTAAATACAAATATTGAGTTTAACTATATGCAGTTTTTAAAAGTTTAAGAATATATATATATATATATATATTTTAAACCAATCTAAAGTATGAGACAGTTGCTATTGTACCCTCAAATTTTTAATTGCAAAAATTGGGTCATAAATTTCTACAAGTGTTAAGATTAGATTCTCAAACTTACAATAATTATAGAAATTAGACCCACAAATGATAAAAAAATGAACTTTAAAACTTATATCAATGTTACAATTTACAATGTAAGTTTGAAGGTCTAATTTGATCAAATTTTAACATTTATATAATTTTGAGAGTTCAATTTTTAAAATTGAAAGTTTAAAAGTATAACTGCAACTACCACCATATTTCAAAGATGGTTTTTGCAATTTACCTATTTTTTAAAAAAATATAAAATCACTTATCAAATATAGAACCAAAAAGTTTAAGTCTTGTTTGATAATCATCTTGCTTTTAGTTTGTAAATTAAATTTATAAAACATACTTTTACTTATGAAATTATTTATTTTGTTATCACTTGTTACAATCATTTTTAAAATCCAAACCAAAATTTGAAAACTAAGATCCTGTTTTATAACCATTTGGTTTTTTATTTTTTGTTTTTTAAAATTAAGTCTATAAACACTATTTTTACCTCTAAATTTCTTTTTTTGATATCTACTTTTTACCAATTGTTTAAAAACCAACCTAAATTTTAATATTTTTTTTTTAAAAAAGTAGTTTTTAAAATTTTATTTTTGAAAATTGGAATTTAGTTTAGAATTAAACCATTGTATTTAAGAATGTTGCATATCATTATAAAAAATGAGGAGGAAATATGCTTAATTCTAAAAACGAGATGATTATTAAACGGGAGTTAAAGAAATAGTTTTTAAAAAATCATTTTAAAAAGAAATTATGAAATGGAAGTTAAAATACGAAATGTACGAGTTAAGAATTGTAATTTTTAAAAAGTTAAAAGAAAAAAGGGTAAAGAATGTGAGATTATTCGAAAGCCTGGTGCATGAAGCATTAATTAATTAGGAAAAAAAATGTAAAGGGAAGGCTGATCCCGTTGCAGGCACGTGAGGAACGGCGTCGTTTTGCATGTGTTTCTGATTGTTTAATGTTAACACAACTCCCTTGTCTTTTTGCTGTGTAAATCAACTTTTTTCTGATGCCCACGACCACTATGATTTAATTTATTATTATTGTTTTTTTATATATAATTATTTTTTAATTTTTAATTTGAATACCAAATTATCTATTTTTGGAATGATAATGGGTAAAACTTTAATATGAAATAATAGTCTACATAGCTTAAATTTTGTAAAAGTTTAATCGGTTACAAATTTTTATTATGTAACTATTAGTTTATAGTTTTTTTTCTTTTTTATTTTTTTAAAAAAGATTTGTTTATTAAAGTATGACTTGCATAAAGGAAAAAAGCTAAGCCTTAACAAGATCTCGTATGATAGGACTACACTTTGATAAATTTAAGGATGCATTTAGAACAAGGAGTGAAGTTGTTTAGTTGTAAGACCGACAATGCAATAAATTAATAAGACGTAGAATTGATATATTTCTAAATATGTTTCATTTGTATGATTTTCCAAAATTTTAAACTATGGATAAATCTAAATAATTTTCCAAAAACTAGAATTGATACGAATATTTTTCTCTGATTTTTTAAAAAATAATTTTCATAAATTTTCGTCACATCGACATTTTATCAATATTTTCATCAAACATCTCTGTAAAATTGAGAATCGTAGCTCGTAAAACTCACATTGTAAGAAGTTAATAATGCGTGAAATTGATGAGAATAAATCGTGGGAGTCACCGTAGGCTTATGAACTCCTTGGATCAAACAAGAATTGCCTCACCCAACTCATCTCCTAAACTTTCATACTAAAGTTTAAGAATTAAATTATTATTGATTTAAAAGTATAAAGACTAAACCATGTTGAAGACTAAATATATATTATGAAATGGGCAAATTGCAAAAACCATTTTTAAACATTCAATTGTAAAAGTTAATCCCCTAAACTTCTATAAGTGTTAAACTGGACTTTCAAGCTTACAACAATTGTATAAATTAAACCCACAAGTGATAAAAATTAAATTCTTAAATTTATACAAATATTATAATTTATACAATTATATAAGTTTGAAGGTCCAATTCGAGTCAATTTTAACATTTATATAATTTTGAGGATTCAATTTTTAAAATTAAAAGTTAAAAGGTATAATTGTAGCTACCATGTGGTTTTTGAAATTTATCCAAAGAAAGTTGCATGAGGTTAAGAGATGTGGAAAGTGGTGTAATCTTTGTTGAGTGAACAAACTTGAAAAGGAAGAGAGAGAAGTGGTGGATGGAACAGTGGTTTTGGCTGTGAAGATTCTGAGTGCTCTCTCTCTCTCACCTCCAATGAATCTCTTTATCTCTCTTCTTTTCAGTGACTAATTAACACCCACTAGAAATCTTACACGTGTCATTTCTGACCATTTTCTGGAAATGTAGAGAAGCTCTATACTATAAATAAGAAAAATCATATTTTCTATCAACATGTTGATACTTTTTTATTCATGTTTTTTTAACATCAATGTTGTTATCTAGATTCCATGATTTTCAAAGTAATATGAAAATTCCATGCAACGTTGGAAAGTACATATGAAAAATAAAACTAAAATATCATTTTCGCCATTATATTTTGTTTAGATCTTACAAATAGTTCATACATTTAGTTTTTTTTTCCTACAAAAAACAATGTAGTTTCCATTAAATTCACTTTATAGATATTAAAAATATATTTGCGTAGTATTCTTTATTGCATGAAAGTTATTATTGATATTTAACTAATTTGGATAAAAATTACCATTGAATAATTGAATTTAAGATTTATTGAAATTATAGGGTTTGAGATTAAGATTTAATAGAGTTATGGGACTAAAATTGTACAATTGTAAGTATAAAAACTAAAATAGAATGGAACTAAAGTACAGAATGACACTTTAACAATAAATAAAGTAAGTAAGTAACAAAAGACCTAACAACCCTTCAACATAGATGCTAGTGATTAAGGGTGAGCATGATAGTCGGTTGGCTGAAGAAAGAAAGGAGTCGATCGGTGTCGGTTTGAGAAAATTACAAATTGAAAAATTCCAAAAAAATAAAAAAATTAAAGAATAAAACCGACCAACCGAATTTTACTCCTTGATGGTCGAGGTCAGTTTGAATATTTACTAAACCGACTATAGGTGATTCGATGACCGTTTTGTCGAAAAATTGACTCTGACCAATCAATGTTCGCTCCTTCTAGTGATTAGGAGCCTCCTCCATGGAATCATTTAACTCCATCACTTCAACTATAAACAAACTATAACCATCAATATTCAACTAATCTAAATATATATATAATTCAATAGAGAAGTCACCAATTATCATTTTAAAAGTCGATGACTCAGTACACTCCTTGTGTTTCCAAAAATGAAAATACCAATATTTAGCAATGATACTGTTTAATCAATTGTTTTTAATATATTTTATAATACAATGATTCCAACAATGAGACCATATGATTAATGAGTTTAATAGCCAAAATTCTGATAGGCGGCATGTGAAGATAAAGTACCCGATGGCTGATAACAAAGGATGACAATGAACCTGTACTTCATGAGCATCTGTTGGGCTGCTACCAAGGCCCAAAAAATGATGCCAAAATTAGCCCATGAACTCTAGAGAAATTGTGCTGAGGGCCAAAACATAATATTCAATTGAAAATATAGTCATTTTTTTAATTGTATGATATATGGCAGAAAAAAAATGATGGGTGGGTACCATCTCCTACTTACTTTTCCAATTTTGTCCTCACGAATCTAACGTTTCCATCAAATACGACATATATTTTCCCACTATTTTAGCAAAATTCATGGCAGTTTTTAAACTTCTTTAGAGTAGATTTTGTTGGGATTTGGTTTTTAATTATTAGATATGATTTAAATTTAATTAAAATTATAGTGTTTTTTTTTTTCCTTAAAAAGATTCCCTCCGTTACTCGAGAGCTATGTTGTCCAAGTGTGCAATATGCCGTGCAATCAACAAAAGGTTTCTTCCCTTCCCTTCACAGTACGTAAATGCGTGTGTATGTTTTTTTCTAATATAAATCGGTGAGGATTTGGATGAAAGATGAATTAGGGATTAAATCGATGTGAGATGGATAGATAGCATAGGAGATTGTAGAAGAGACAGAGGTGGATATGGTGCTGGTGGTAAAACTTAATGTGTTGAGGTCATTGTTGCAATCAACAAAATTAATGGTGGAAAGTTTTTTAAGACATAGTTGTGTTTTGGCCTTTGGGTGACTATGAAGATTTTAGCTATTACAATATATATGTGAAAGTATGATAAAAATTATTTCTACTATGAGGTATTTACATCACTTAATTTACCAAATATTTAAATTATTTCTATATTAATCTTTTACTAATAGAAGGTATAGGTGAGGTTTAGTATGAGGCTTTTTTTAACAAAGGTATTTGATGGTTATTTTGAACATAAAGTATTTGTTTTATTTAGCGAGATATTGTCATTACTATTTGGTTAAATAGTAAGAACGGGTGGTTGGTTGGTTTACATGGTTTAGGCTAACTAAGATTTCAGTTGCTTTTAGTATGTGTAACAACATATGATAAAATTGGGATGTGTGGGACTTGGTATGAGGTAGACTTAATCAAATACCTATTTTGAATACAAGATATTTGCTTATTTCGTGACAAATTTTGATTTACTAATTATAATTAAATATTCTAGAAACCAATACAATTTTCTAGTTTTCAATCGTTAATTTTCACTTACGTTTGTCAGATGTTGTAGATCTAAATTATTTTTGTTTGCGTGATATTATTTTAGATGATGTTTATTAAAACTAAAATAGATTGGATTTGTTACTTGAGTTAAATAGTTTTATTTATTTATTTACTTATATTCAAAATTTAAATTTGTGAAATCATATCATGTTTTTAGGTTGTTAGAGTTTTTGTTTGAAATACACCATAATTATAAGGATTCAATAGTAGGGATAGTTTTGTCTATTATTAAATTTTAAATAGTATTAGAATTAGTCGTCCAATCATTTTCACAAAGAAAAATATGTTTGGCCATTTTTTTGTCCAAGAATTTCTACATAGAAGCCTTAAAAATAGACCCATATCACGTTAAACTCTTAAACCACAAAAAAATTGATGTCTCTATTTTTACTCATATCAGTGGATATTTACAATTTAACCCTCATCTACGTTATATATATTATTCTCTCTCCCCCACGCATATATTCTCTCCCCATGCTGCTTCAAGACCATTATGATAGGAACGACGATGGCGAACTCGGAGCAGATGAATGACAATAACGAATTCAAAGTAAATGAATGACGACATTAGACTTAGAGTAAATGAACAACAATAATGAACTTGGAGTAAATGAACGACGACGACAGACTCAGAGCAAACGAATGGCGAACCCGATTCAACGTTTAGTTTTATTTTTTTTTCTATTTTTTATATATACTGTGACATATATGTACTTTTTTTTTTAACTTCTATAGGAAATTTGATATATGTCAACATAAGTGTAACTCAATTGACATAGTACTTGTACTATCAATCTTGGGGATTCCTCGATTAGGCAGGGAGTAGGGGGAAAAAATTCATCGTGAGAATGTCGTCCCCACCCTGTTCCCCATCCCTTGAATAATTTATCTTGAAATTCAAATTGTCAGGTAAAACTAACCCGAATAACCAATTCAGTGATAAAGTTAATTATTAATTACATTTTGATCATATTATTGATTTAAATTAATTGACTTTTTTTTTTAAAAAAAAAAAAAAAGTAACGGGAAAAACTCCAAGTGGAAAATTTCACGAGGATGGGGAATGAAATGGAAAGTAGGGAGCGGAAAATGGCATCCGATCCTACCCCATGAACATCTCTAATTCACACCCCACACTTTAATTACAACACCTTTACAAAAATAAAATAAAATTAATTGATATATTATGTAGTATATATATTCGTTTATTTAATATAAACGAGAATATTTTATTTATTTATTTAGACTTCATGTATTATGATATAAATATTATTATTTTTATTTAAATTTCATATATTATGATATATATACATCGGTGTAAATAAAATTTATGAAGACTTATGTAACATGTTTAATATATTATAGGTAAGAATCTGAAAAAAGCCAATAAATTAATACGTGAAAACCAATATAAATAGAAAATAAAATTTTATTAAATACATTTTTTTCCAAATTGAAAAATGGAAAAAAATTACAATAAATGTCTAAATAAGAAAATTAAATTAAATACATTTTCTCTCTATAATAAATATATTTTCTCACCCATCATTAAAGTAGCTTAGAAAAATATATAAAAGCCGGATATAAATAAATGGAAAATATATAATTATCCAAATTAATGCTAAAAGTCTTTTGAAAAAAATTCAAATTTTATCTATGTAGAAACTCCTTTATCCAACTGCACGCTCTTTCTAGATATTTGGCACAATAAATCCTCACTCTCTCCCCAGCCCATTAAATTGGAGGATAGTAAAATATGATCATTCAAGGCTGAAAGAACGTGACTAAAATTTTATAGATATGAGATTGGTTGGATTAAAAAAAGAAAGAAAAAAAGAGAGAGAGAAAAAAACCAGGCTTGTTCAGAAAATGCCTACCAAAGTCGAATTTTATGTCTAATGGTGCCCTAAACTTAATTTGGGTAGGCGAAGGACCCATATACGAACCATAGTCCAAAATTGAAAGTTAATGAAGCTATTATACTTTTTAAAATTAAACTTGTACTTGCTCTAAAAGAATATTATAGTTCAAGTTATTCAACCATCCATCCAAATGGCAACCATAATTTTCTCTATGTTCCATTTTTACAGAATACCTAATGTATAAGTCTTTTTTCTTTATCTGCAACAACCTAAAATATAATCACAGAGATGAATACCAAATTTTGAAACAACCCCTATTGAAATAAAACATGAGGAGCTTAATTCGAAAATTAACCTTCTAACACTTGCAAGAGTTAAAAGTGTTCTTTTCTTTTGTTATCTTCATAAAGTATAAACATAGTTCTCACCTTTGCAATATAATGGCCAGAAAACTGTTGACGTATTTGATTGTCTGGAAAAACATCATTGTAGAAAATAACTCAGAATGACGTTAGCTAATTTGCAGGAATCTCTCTCTTTTTCTGTTTCTAATATGCAAAGTTTGGTAGAAAATTTCTAGCATAAGCTACTTTCTGGGTTTAGATAAATTCTCAAAAGGAAACAAGAAAAGAAGTAGAACCCAAAATGCGGTGTCTTATCCGAGGAAGTTCATAATCACCAAATGGAGAACCAGGTTGCACAGGACGAAATCTGCAAATGCTCGTTCGGGGGCCAAATCCTGAAAATTTAAGGAGGATCCGTTAACAACTCGAAAACGAATTGCTGTAACCAGTTTTGGATTTTATGATAGGAAGTTGTTAAGCCTATTATTTATTGTCCCATAATTAAGGGAGGTCGAAGGAGGGAGTGTGAAAAGAGTAATGCTTGATCAGACAGTTTGATTTCCACCATGAAAATTGGCATGAAAGAAAAAATTAATGCCTTTTCATTTTAAATCATGCGAAGAATGATAAACATTTGGGTTTAGGTTAATTTGCAATTCTGTTTTGATTACAAATCCAATATTTTAAACCCCTTCCAATTGGCAATCCCGGTTCAAACATACTCAACTCCATGAAGAAATTACCTTGAATTCCTTGTTTTCTTTATTAACTTGAATCCGGAGACAAACTGCAATTAAGAATTCGATTAGAATAAGAACTGTTCTTCTGTTTCACATTAATTTGTGCTTTGATAATTAAGATATATATTCTGCTTACCAGCAAGGACAGCTGTTCCAATACAAGAAAGAACTCCTGAGAGGAAGGAGTTGAAAGGGAACGATCCAACAATTGCCATGTATGCTACCTGTTTCCAAGAACTTATCAGTTAAAAGCAATTCAAAACAAGTTTAAGAACTTGGAAGACAGCTTTTAAAAGTGTGCCTAGCCGTAGGGCAAGATGAAGGCACCGCACCTCCTCAGTGCAAGAGGTAAATGCTGTTGGACACCTCTAACCTTTTAAGATTTTTATTTTATTTATTTATTAAGAAATAACTATGTTGCATAAATAAATTTAAGAAAGCCTATAGCTAAAGATTCACCTAAAAAAACCTAACATCTAATTTTTCATTATCTCATCATTCATAGTACTAAGTTTTTCCACATAAAAGAATGCCGTTACCATTTTCCTATTGAGCACCCTACCAAAGAAATTCATTGAATTTCACGCTCAAGTCTCACAAGACTACTTCCCTTTAGGTAAGTGTCACAGTTCAAGATCATAAACTCAACTAAGTTTCAAATGTTAATGCCAACAATATAGACACCAAGATTATAAAACGAAGGTCAAAGGCAAATAATTGAGTATCTTGAGTTCATCAGGCACAACCTAAATTAGTAAAACCTCCTACTCCCAGAGTAAAAAATTTACTGCAAAAGCTTACCTAATCTCCCTTCATAAACACCTTTTTTCGATAAAATTTATTAGCTGTAAATGAAACAAACTCAAGTATTCAATTAAAAGACAGAGTTCTAACATACCAGGGAAATCAGTAAACTTTCAGAACTGGGTGAATTAACTAATGTTTCATAACCAATATTCAATTACAACTTTATCAAAACAAAGGACCAATTGTTCAATTGAACAAAGGAAGCACATAATACGTGCAATTATGCAAAGGGTGTCAAGATAACAACGCAACATTGCCCCACAAATGGGCTCGACATGTAAGGCTGATGAATTCTTGAATCCTTGATAGGAAAGGAATTTTCAAGATGTTTAGGGTTAGGCATCAATTATTTTAATTACAACTCAGATGTTTGTAATCATAAGCTACCACTGATTGAGCTACTTGGGGAAATTTCTGTAAGCCGGTTAGGCTAGCAGGAGGATTCCCATTCTTTTGTGTTCTTCCATTTTCAATGAAGGTTGCACATAAAAAACAATGATATGCAGAAGGAGAAGACATTACAAAGAGATATACAGACCAACATGAAGTCTGATAAAAATAACAGGCGATATCCTACATTGAAACATCAAACGCGTATTCACATCCAATTACAACGCAGTTTTCTGCAACAACACAACTCAAAGGCAGTAATCAAGAGAGCGTGACACATGCAGAAAAGGAAAATTCGATCCAAATCCGTTCCAGAAAAGAACCAGCAACACAAAAGTATAGATCAAGGAAATGGTGTTAGCAGAAGAATCTAAAAGGCACAAACCTGAATCAGGGCGGTGAACACAGCATAAATCACATAGAGATCAATGATCTGCGAAGAAGACGATCTAGGTCAAAATTCCACCAGCGAATGTGAATTTAGAGCAGAAGTGAAAAGATATCGATACCTTGAGACTTAATGGAGTGGCCGCATAAGCTGAGCGGAGTGATTGGAAAAGAGCTTGAGCGTCCTTGCTTGTGGATCTCGCCATGGCTGAGTAGTACCGAGCTCTGGAATCTCAGGGAATGAAAACGAACGACTTAAGAGTTTTCGTCTAAAAATAAGATCCTAGGGAAATCCCACCAGTTTTTGTGAGTGAAAAGTCTTTTGTACCCTTTTATTTAAAGGGGCCCTAATTATCTGAAAGTCTCCTTACGCCTCCCTGCACAGTTCTTTTCCGGCGAGATACACGGCGGAGATGGCGGCGGCGGCGGCCTACCTGACAGGTGAACCGCGAGGACCTACTCCACGGCGAACGGTGGAGGACTTGGAAGTCGGAAGGTTGTGGACTTCCACTGAATAAATCAAAGAAAAACGAAGCCACCCAGTTTCTTCTTCACCATTTGTATTTGTAATTATCTCTTTTTGTTTCTTTTTCTTTTTAAAAAATAAAAATTATTTTTTTCCTTGAAAAGTACTATTAAAATTTAATAAAGTTTCTTACGCATTATATTGATAAATTGACTGTAGATTAAATTTATTTATAAATTAAAAGAGGGATAACTTTAGGTAATGGATACTTAATTTGATATAAAATTTGTAAGTTGGAGACCAAATTGTTAGAAATTAAAAAATATAAATATAAAATTGCTACAAATTTAAATTATAAAAATTAAATTGTTAAATTTTTTTAAATATATAGACTAGAATTTAATGACTAAATTGTTATTTATACGGGTTAATTATTTTTCTTTCATTTTCTAACCAATATGAACCCGCCATTTTAGATGGTAAATTATAATTCGTCTACTTTTTTTATTCTTTTCTTTTTATTTACCTTTTTACTTTTGTATTATATTTGATAAGTTTCTACATTTTTTATATAGATATCAAATAAAAACTAAATTCAAATTTCAATAACCATACATACAATTAGTATATGCTAAAATTGGTAGTATTCATTGATCATCTATTATTATTTAAGTTGATCATATTTTACTGGCTTTAATAAATTACTATATTTATAATCTTCCTAGGGGAAAAGTCACAAAGATGTCATTAAAATATAAAATTAAATTAAATCAATTTAAGTTGCCAAAACATACATTGTTCTACTCACATACGGATGTGTTAACAATTGTGGAGTTTGTAGTTCGAAGCTTACTATCTTTAGTATACTAAAAATGATCAAAATAAGGTTGGCATCACTATGCCAATATAGTTCAATTGGCATAGTGCTTGTACTATCGACCATACATATGTTACAAATTTAATCTTTTATTCAAATTCAATTCAACCTTATTAAACCGAATTAAAAGATATAAACATATTTATAATTGTATTAGAAATTTATTAAACAAAGGTCTAATATGAAATCAATTTTAAACTGTTTAAAAAAAAAAAAAAAATTAACCCATATTAGCATGTAACTCATTATTATATATTTTAATTATAATTTCATTTAACTTAAAACTATTATAAAGATTAAATGTAACAATTAAAACCTATACATGCATCTAATGACATAATTTTAAAAATTATAACAATTATATTTTACTAAATTGGTGTCATGCATCATGCAATCCCTTTTTCATTACATTACATGCAATCCCTTTTTCATTACATTACATACATACCGATTATATACTAAGGCAATGAAAAAAAATACATTCATACATCTAAACTATATATTATAACAATTACTATATAATTGATGCATAAAAATGTTATTTATGCATGTAATCATATTTTCTAACATTTATACAATATGATGATAAGCATGCTTAATAAATCATGCAACCTTATAATATAACATTTATATTAAAATGATCCACGAACAAATGTATATTCCATGGTTGGATTTTTCTATATGACATACATTATGACATATATATAACCATACATCACATGCATAATTAAAAGCAACAATTTGGATCGAGATTGGTTTCCTAAAATATTAATTAAATTAATACAACATGTATATTAATTTAATTAATCAAAATACAATATAAATAATTATTATAAATAATAATTAAGAAAGCAAGAAAACCGTTGCTTGAACCACTGGGTAGCCATGAATCACTGGTCTTGACCGAATAACTCATGCACGCCTCACTTCCGGAGCGCTGCAATGCTCTCTGCCAACGTTACAATGCTTGTGTCCTTTAGTTCGTAGCATAATACTAAGCTGCTTGCAACGTCACAATGCTTCGTGCAGCGTTACAATGTTGCGGCTGGGCTGAGGCTTCTGCCTTATAGTGTAAGGCCAGCGTTGCAACACTGAAGCCTTACGCTATAAAGCAGAATGCTTGTAGTTTTTTGCACGTTCATCCGTAATTCTCTATTTTTGTTTTCCACCAAATCGAAAAGCAGAACTTGATCACGATCGACACAGTCATCAAATACAAACTCGATAGCAATAAATTATGCCTAAAACAATGGGCCCTTTACATATCGAATCATTAAAAAAAAACAACAACATGATTTTAATGGCCAAACTTGAAAACATATAATTATGTAAAACCTTCAACATTCAACAATGCAAAATAAAAATCTCGCCATTACTCTATATAAAAGTTCAAAAATCAAAACCAGGACTCAATTGGCACTCTGATACAAATTGAAAGAGTAGATGATACTCTGTGCGGAAAGGATCGGTATCCCAATTTTAATTTTACAGAACCATAATTGTACAGAGGACCAAAAACAAATAAACAACCCTAATTATGCATGCTTTTCTAACAAAATCAAAGAGGAAGAAAGGGTTAAAGAATCACTTACCCTTGAAGACCAAAATTCTTCACGCTCCTCTCTAAGTTACAAATAATTCCTTCTCCATGAACTCATGAACACCCAAATACACAGCAATGGAATGGAACACTGCCATAATGATTTCCCTATTATTCTCGAAAGGTAGATAACCAACGACAAATTGAGTGGACTTCAACGTATTAATTTTGGCGGGAAAAAAGGAAGGAGAGATTGAGAGTCATCTATCTTTTTTTTTTTTTTTTTTTTTTAAGAGCAACGACAGATAATTAAAAAAGAATCTCTCTCCCAACCTGTATGCATATTGAACGAGAGAAAAATGGGTTATCCCATAACTCCCTCCCCATAACTAATTTAATTAATTAATTAAAAACTATTTATATATATATATAAATCATATGTTATATCTAATATAACATATAATATATAGTTTATATTATATCATATATAATATAACATATAGTTTAATTTTCTCTCATTTAACCTATACTATTTAATATGAATCAAATTCACATTAATTCTAACCTATAGTAATTAATATGAATAACATTCATATACTCAATATTTGAACCATATTCAAATATTTATGTTATCTCGAATAATGCTTTATATTATCATGTATCATATACATTATATTAATTATATCTCATATAATTAATTTTATATTAATTATATCTTATATAATTAATATCCTTTATTAATTTGAACAATTCAAATCAATCCAAATTAATTCGATTCTCATTGATCCCAATTGAGCTAACGAGGGGACATACCTATAGTTTGAAGATCCAATAGTACTTATTAATTAATTAAACTCCTTAATTAAATTAATCAACTTCCACTAATTGCCATTCACTTCACTAAAGACCGATAGTTGCACTTGTCACATTATAGATATATTTATGTGTCCATTAGATATAACCAATCAATAGTGCGTTGACCCTTCACAAATTGATTGTAAGTACAGTTGGACCAAAATTATTGTTTTGGCGCATTGTTCAAGCCTTGAAATCCCTCTAGGACTTGAAGAGGGTGTGGCGCCACATTTTGCAAGCCCCAGAATCAGCATTAAGAGAGCAATTTATCTACTTACCCTAATTTTAGGGAATAAATGAATTCCTTCTTGTGAAGCTGCATTCCCAACTCCTTAATCCGACGAATCTCTAAAATGGTAGACATATTGAGTCGAAAAAATAGGCCACTCTCACCCATGCAGGGGACCTCATTTCGCAATTAGGTCTTAAACAAACTCTTTGTATAGAATATCCTCGCCTACTTGTCTCCACATGAATGATTAGGATCAGATTATTTGTAACACTTTACAACAATTGTAACGACTACAAAGCGGGTTGTATTCGCAGTGTTACCAAGATAAGATACCTAACCTTATCCATTTACTACGGACCATTTAGGTTATCACTTAAACATGATTCACCTATATGTCTCCACATACATATTTAACTTACATAAGATAACCTTGAATTTTAATTTATTGATTTTTATGGGTTAACACAACTAAATGTCAAATAAAATATCTCTTATTTTTATTAGATAAATAAATTGTTTGTACAATACAATTACAAACTAGAAGACCATGAGATTTAGGGCATCAAATCAAACACCTTATACATAATTGTTTTATAAATTTAATCTCTTATTTTTTATAATCAAAGAAAAATGAGCAACTAACATATTTATATTCATATTATAAATATTTTAATCATAAGTCTAAATGAATTAATTGTAAATCATCTAAATTCATTGAGACCTATGTTTGCATGCAACTCTTGATTATAAATTTTAATCTAATTCGTTGAACCTATAACAATTATAAAATGAATGAAATATTAATACTTATAATCATGCATCTAATAACATTAATTAA
Source organism: Benincasa hispida (assembly GCF_027475165.1). NCBI lineage: Eukaryota > Viridiplantae > Streptophyta > Magnoliopsida > Cucurbitales > Cucurbitaceae > Benincasa > Benincasa hispida. The sequence goes on from NC_143488.1 coordinate 795,068, forward strand.
ATATAACATTTATATTTACTAGTCTCAATGTAATTTCATTTTCATCATATAATATAACATTTATATTAATTACTAAGGAAAATAGAACCATATCCGTCATACATATATAACAATTATATTAAAATATTATGTATGGATATGTTTAATTAAACATGCATTCATATAATATAACACTTATATTAAATACGACGCATGTACATGCTTATAAGATCATGCAATTATATAGTAGAACAATTATATTAAATATCATGCATGATTAATGTTTATCCTAAGGTGAGATTTTAAAACTATTTGACATACATTATGCAACATATATATAAAATTTAATCATATATCAAATGTAAAATTAAATCAACCGTAAAAAATGATCAAACTTTGCACCTAATAACTAATTAAATCAATATAATCATATTATATTAATTTATTTAATTAAAATAATAAAAATATATAATTCAAATTACACAAAAATGAAAACCCAGTCAAAACCGCATGAGGATCGAACCCATGACCTCCAACTGGCTAGAGTGCGCGCGAGCAGCCTCGGAGCATAGCGACACTCATAGCATAATGCTACTTTGCCTCCAACGTTGCAATACTTGACACCAACGTTGCAAAATAAAGCTTAGCATTCCAATGCTATGTTTTATGCTCCAGAACATAATGCATCTCTCTGCTTCGTTCCTGACTTGTCTTTGCTTCGATTTCCATCAATCTTCACAACATCATGTGCTCCTCGATCGACACTAATTTACAGACTCGATTGCATAAAATAAATGTCCAAAACAATGGGCTCTTACTACTTTAATCAAAATTAGAGCAGTAAACTTCATAAACATTCAGTTTTTTAAACCAAACATTCATAATGCAATCAATCCACATTTTCTCTGATTTCTTTTCAAATTGAAAAGCAAAATGCACAATCTGACTCTAATACCAATTGAAAGAATGGAATTCCTCGCGAAAGCGTGTTAAAGATGTGCAATTGGTTTCTAATTTTGAAAAAAATACAGAGAAACAAACATACTACTATTATAGGGTAAACATTAAATTTCTATAAGCACACTTTTCTAAAAAGAGAAAGAGGAGTAGAATTACTTACCCTTATAGAAGACCTCTTATCATTTTTTCTATTGAAAGTTCACGAACACTGAAATAGCCCAAACACTAAAAAACTCTTCAACACCACCAGTTAGAGTCTCTGCTATTCTCAGAACAAGAGACCGGAAGAATGACCTCCTTTAGTGTTTTTGGGAGAAAGGATCAATAGAGAGTTTGAGATGGAATGTGAGAGTTTTTGGAGAGAACTCTATGTATTTTATGTTCCCTCTTTGTTTCCTCACACTAATGAAATGGAGGAGAGGGGAAAACACATAACTTCCCTGTAATTAGGAGTTATTGTAATATATAAAATTAATATTATATTTATAATATAATGTGATTGATTTATTAACCATTGGTCACTATTATGCATATTAATCATATTAAAAAACAACTCTTCCTTATAACATATAGTTTTAATTTGAATCTTATTCATATCATATTTATAATTAATTGTATACTATGATGTATCAACATACATTACACTTTATATTAATCACGTTAATATAATTAACACCTTTAGTTCCTTCAATTAATTTGAACAATTCAAATTATTCCAAAAACATTATCCCTTGTTTTATCCTTAGTGAGCTAGCAAAAGGACCTCATAGGCCTACAGATTAGAAGCTCTAATGGTACGAAATTAATTAATTAAACTATTTAATTAAATTAACCAACATTAATCATCTGTCGGTCATTCCATTAAAGATCGACAACTGTACTTTTCGTACTGTAGATATATTTCTGTGTCAATGGATATAACCAATTATCAATAAGTTGACCCTTCACAAATTGTCCATAATCACAACTTGGTCAAGTTACCATTTTGTCTCTATGGTTACATCTAACTCCTTAACTACCACTGATTCTTCTAATGAACAATTAGTTATAATTCAACTATAAACTAGACTCCTCTATGGCTAGTGAGAGGGTGAGACACCTCATTGTTCAAGACCTGAAATCAGCCCTTAAGGGAGCAATTCCTACTTACCTCAAGACGGGAATGAGTAAATTCCATTTTGTGTAACTGTGTTCTCAACTCCCCACTCAGACAAATTCCCAAAATGGTAGGTTTATTGAGTCGTCGAATTTGACCACTCTCACCCATACAGATGAAAGAATTTTCCTTATAGCTATAATGTAATGTATAGCTATAACGTATAGTTTTAATTGTCATAATTTGAATCCTGGCCCGATAGGGGTTTTGCTACGTGTTATCTTAAAAAGTTGAGGATTGGCTGATGGAATCCCTGACGGGATGGAATTTTAAAGGGAAAGCCAAGATGCTATGGAAATGGCTGTGAATGCCACCACTGCGGTCTATTTGGAAAGAAATGAGTGCTAGAATGTTTTAAGATAGTTGTAACATTCTATTATCAAGATTCTTTCGATAATAGTATTCACCTTTTAGCTTGTTGGTGGATTTCTTTTCACAAGGAGTTCTCTTGTAATTATAGTCTCTAAATGCTTATTAGGAATTGGAAGACATTTTCGCATTAGTGTTCTCTTTTCAGTGGGGGTTGTCTTATCTCTACCCCAACCTTAAAGTATTTTTTTTTTTTGTGGCCTTCTTGTTAATCTTTTTTTCCCCTTAAAGTACATATATAAAATATGAAACATCTATGGACAATATATATATAGTATGCAAGTTTTGATAGAGAATGAAACTAAGCAAAACTTACTTGCCAGTGTAGAAGCCTGCAGAATACCAAGCATTTAAAACCGTAGCAAGATCTGTTGCAGAGCTAGCACCACTTTGAGGCATTATCCCATCATGTCTATCGCTCTCTTTCTTTATATGAACATATCCAAGATAATAATAACAAAAAAATAAAAATTAATAGATAAATAGATAAATAAAATCACAAGGTATTAAAGCATGCAACTTAAAGGTCAACTCTATACCTTTTAGTATAATGTCAGACACGAGAAGCAATGCCATATGGATGGGGCAGAGTGTTAAAAAGGATAAGATGTAAACATAAAGCTCATAGCCTGATGGGAAGTTCATTGATACGTTTCCTGTCACCACTAGTTACAAAAGCTTATACATCTGAACCGTTAAACATGAAGTCCCTATAATCTTATCTAAAGCTAAAGAAAAACCATATAGAAATGAGATGTGCAAGATGACCATTTTGAAACTAGATGGTGGCTTGTAGCAATATATAGGATGAGCATCAAGTGGTCCGGTCGTCCACACTCATTACATAATCATTTGGCAAATATGACACTAAGAAAAGTCACATGAACTATAGTTGGGGACTATAGAGTTTATCTGTGAAAGGGAACATGAATAAACAAGGATAGAAGGAGGTCCTACAGAAACAACAACCTAGTGGGAACTAAACAAGGACAAACCTAGCAACCTAGAAAGGGACTCAAATCCAAAATAATAAGATTTAACAAGTAATTGCAAAAGTCTCAGGGAAACATCCGCCAGTTCTTTTATGTGTGCATGTGGATTAAAATAATAATAATATATAGCAAACACAAGATAAATATCTCTCAAGATGCATTCTATCATCTTTCCTTTTGTAGAGTTTATGCGGAGAAGATAAGAGTTATTATAATTATTTTTATTGGCTTTCTTTTACTTTGCATTGTTTCTTTTAGGCTTTGAGGGTCTTTTCCTGTCCCCTTTGACATATACTGTTGCCTCTAGTTTGTATTTTTTTAAAGGAATGTCATGTTTCTTAATGACAAAAGGGAAAAAAGAAAAAAGAAATAGAATATAATAACTTCCAAGTTCTATCCCCTCATAGTCAAATAATAGTACTAAATTGTAAATAAATAGACTCTATGGGTCAAATTCAAATTTGACTAGAAATCAATTAGATAGAATCTAAAAGCAACTAACGTGGATGTTCTACAATAATATAATTTAAAAAACCAATAAATTTCCATGGGTATTCCATGGATGCCTACAAGCTTTCTTCAGGAGTTACATTTAAAGGGAACAATAAGAGTTTTTGGATAAGTGTACATCTTCTGACAAAATTTATGCTCTAGTTAATTTAAAACATTAATTTGTTTACTTTATCTCAGTCGTTTTGTACTTACACGTCTTTTATAATTAATTCCTCCCGTAACAGTGTTCTTTAAGCTCTTTCAGAGTGGGGATTCCCTCCCCTGACTTGTCTCTCTTTTTTTCTAATAATTCAAATCTTGAATCTTTGGGAAGTTTATCTTAACTAGTTGAGCTATGCATAATAAATTTGGTTACTTTTTTTGTTTTATTATTATTTTTAATTGTTACTTGTGCAAAACATCTATGTCATCGACATACATAAAAAGAATCTTTGATTAAAGAGTAAAAAGAAATCCAAATAATCTGAAAAAACTCGGCTCCATAAAATCATGCCTACCTCTATTTACAGTTTTCGTGGAAGAAGATATAGCTATTGCTGCAGAATCCATTGCATTTTTGATAATGTCACCATCAACAAGGGACGGACTTTGAGCACCTATAGCCAATGAATGAATAATGATTAATGAGTAACAGTGTTGACAACAACAAGCATTCCAAACAAGGAACAGATGAAGAATCAAGATCACATACCAGCTAAAATTGGATAACTGGAGGGCAGATAGGAGGATATTGCTTGGTAATGAGAAGGTTGGCTTGCAGAGACTGGGTGTTCTTGGTAAGCAGAAGACGTTCCCCATCGAGTTCCAACTTCAAAACCAGCGTTGACATCCTGGTAGTTCCAACCACCAGCACCATATTGATAAAGCTGTTCTAGAACCTTTTGTCTCTTTTCCTCAAGCTCATAATATCGCTCGAGTAGCTGGTTATAATCCTCTTCACCTTTTATATGTAAATTGGATTCCTCAATGGGCTCCTGTTGCGTCTCTTTCACATGTAAAACATCTAAAAAATCTGTACAAGACATAGGACATGGCTCTACACTGATATTTTCCTTAGCTTCTGAGGTCTTCTTTGTCTTGTTGACTTCAAACTCAATATTATTTTCTTCAATATAACTCTCTTCATCTACATTCATGTTCTTTTAAGATACAAAATTTTAAGAGAGAATAATAAAATATTAATTATGATAACTTCAAATAAGACACTCAGGACCAACTATTTGTCATTTTTCCTATATTTTCCCTAATGGAAATTATTGAAGAAATTACAAGATATCCCATAGAACAAGAAGGGGACTAGCTACGACAATTCATCAAAATAAGCTCATAGAAGATAAAAGAAGACTTCAAGTTACAAGAGGTCATTTTCTTCCAATCTATCTCCCCATTTTCTTATTTGATGAGAAGGAGATACAACACACATAAAAATAAAAGAACAAAGTCTAGGGGTCAGACCCCACAATAAGGCCTGGGAGGTTGATGTAGAGCCCTCGAGCTTGTCATGATAAAAAGAATAACCCAAAAAATTATAAGACTCGTTCTATAACTTCCCTAGGATTCAAAATCTAGTGTTCTTTGAGACCAGTCAAACAACTCCACTCCATATAGCATATATGACAAGGCATTAAATCAAAAGACTGCCCTTATGTGTCTTTTCAAATTCTTGTTAATTTAAGAAACAAGACAAGAACTTTAGTAACAACCTGGGAATTTTTCTAATGGGTGATCGGTGTGTTTTCTCTAGGTGATGGAAAAACTGTCCATTGGGGTTGACTGTAACTTGGTAGCACACAAGATTTGTAACTTTGAAGTCATGCATTCAAATCCTGTCTCATAATATTTTCTTTTTATGATTAAATAAATCAAAAATAAAAAAAAAAATCCTCCACAAAACAAAGTAGACAACTTAAAGAATAACCAAAACTTACCAAACAAAATATTAAAGGAGCTCTTTCAATAATGAATTAAGAAATGCTCAATGTGTCATATGATAGGCTCATTACAACTCAATCTTGATCACACAACCCTTGCTTTAAGAGATATGATATGGTCATCAACCACCTCACCTACAATTTATTCGTCATTAATAAATTCAAATTAGTTTCTTAGAAATGGTCCTTGGAGTACTTTCTTTGACCAATCAATAGAAGTTAGAAAGTTGGGTGTCAAGAAAACAGGTGGGATTAGGAATTTGTCCCCATTTTCATCCTTACAAAAATCCTCTGTAGAAAGAGGCAAGAGCAATGCGGGAATGGAGACTCCCTAGTGGAATTTGAGAAGGGATTCTCGATGAGAAGATTCCCACCTAAACTTCCTAATTGAAAATTTCCACCTTTTCTAGGTAAAAGTCCTTTCAGGCCTACTTCCAAAGATGAGAGTCAAGAACTTGAGAGTCATCACAAAAAGTCTTTTAGGAGAGGTTTGCTGCTAGAACTGAAGCATTCTCATACTATATTCCCTTATCCTGTATTATTCACATTCAAGTTTCATATTAAAAGCTTAAAAAAATCATATTAAAAAATTAAGTTATAAGAGACAAAATTAGCTTTCTTCTTCATCAGATGACACAAGCCTTCCCATTAGTTGTATTTCAAATGTTGATTCTGTCTATGTTTCCCATACCAGATCCCCTTATCCGGTAGTATTCACATTCAAGTTTCATACTGTAAATCAAGTTCTAAGAGACAAAATTAGCTTTCTTCTTCATCCTTTTTTTTTCCATTTGTGGAAACATAGACAAAATCAGCTTTTGAAATCTAACTAATAGGAAGGCGGAAGGCTCGTGCCATCTACCACAGTGTATAAAGTTTCATCTCCTTACCATATGTCCTTCTAAAAGTGTATGTTCTTCCCATTAAAAATAGCCAGCTTAAATCTAGAAGTGAGGTGTCTATCTTTAATTAGACATTCTCCATGGCCTCTAGGAGTATTTGAAAGTAACAAGACCGGACCACTGACCACCATTAAAAAAACTTCATACTTAGCAGCCCTTAAAAGTTTTCACAAACAAATAACCAGTGTGCAAAAAGCCAAAGTCAATTCATCCAAACACCCATAAACATTAACCAAAGAAATAAAGAAAGAAAAAAAAGAACTAGCAACGAAACCATGCGAAAAACAAGATAAGAAAAATATCCAAGATTTCACTTCCATTTCAATTCAAAGGGCCAAACAAAAATAAAAACATTCCTAGTTACCGTGATCACAAAACTTTAAGAAATTTTCAACCATAATTAAACTAGATTAGGTAACCTCGACCAGGATATCAGAAGTTCAAATCCCACTAAAAAAACTTATAAAAATTTAAAATAATTACAGTAACATTTCAGCTACTAGAGATATAAATTATAATAGATGATACCTAAAACAAGAAAAACGCTATGACCAAAAAGCTATGAACCTTTTCGACTTTTCACTCTTATCGCAACCGTTTACAACCTCTCCTTCCTCGGCTGAAACACGGTGGACTTCATGTCCATGCATTATCTGAAAAATGGCAACACTTGATCAAATGTAACCCATAAATAAAAAATAAAATAAAATAAAAGAAACTCAATAGAAACCATAACCGGCGAATTACAATAACACTTTTTAGATACTTCAAAAAAAAGAATTAGCAGATGGGTAGAGAAAGAGGTTGAAAACCTTATACTTCAACATAGCTTCCTCCATGGCTTTGACAATCATGGAATCATCCCAATCCATTATGTCTAGCCCCATGTTCTCGATTGAACTCTGAGAGTGATGCGATTGTAAAGCAAAGAAGAAACCTGAAGGAAATGTGTTCCCGCCGTAGCTTGCCACGACCCGTTTATACAGAACTGTAGGTGGCAAGACGATTAGCGATTTTCAGGTCGAGTCGGGTCAGATATTCCATGATGAACAATTTTTATTAATTCTTTTTTTAAAAAAATACAATGGATATGGGATCGAATCTTCGACTTTAATTTATGAAGATCATGCCAGGGTTTTTTTGTACAATTGATCCCTTTCTATGGATCCAAATAAAAAGTAGGCCATGGCCGATATATGAAAAATGACCTTTGGTTTGCATTAGTACGTTGTGAGTTTACTCTATCTACGCTCTATCTTCTATGCTCCATACTCTATGTTGTATGTTCGCTACTTGATGTGTTATGTTCTATGTTCAGTTCAGAAGTTCATTGTATGCTCGGTATTTGATGTTCTACGCTCTATGCTGTATGTTATATGCTCGTTACTTGATGATTGATTTTCATATAAACGCATAAAAGAAATAAAAGAGAAGAAAGGAAGGATGAGGAAACACACAAAGAAAATTTAAAAAAAAAAAAAAAAAAAACTGCAAAAAATGGAAAAAAGAAAAAAAGAAAAAAGAAGGTACACACAAAAAATATAAATCGAATAAGGAAGTATGATACATTTGGGATTAAAGTGATGATTTTAATGACATAAGCAGAAGACCAAATATCATTAGTTTTGAAAGTTGGGGGTTAATTTTCATTTGTACAATTATTCCCTCCCGCCAATTATCAATCTAAGCTCACTTTAGCGTAATAAAATTTTAAGATGGTTGGAATTAACTTTTGCCCTATATTTCCATTTTTGTCCAATAAATTCCTAAACTTAAAAAATATTGAAGTCTTTGATTTTCTTTTAATTTTGTATCTAAGAGACTCTTAGTATGTTAAATGTTTTTTTTGGGAAAGGAAAAAAAATATCATTTTTTATCTACAAGTTTCTAGTCTAGTTTCTATTTAGAAATTCATTTTTTGTCTATAAGTTTTTCGTCGGATTTCTATTTAGTCTCTAAATTTTAAGATGTTATATTTTTACTCTTGGGCTTTTTGTTTGGTTTTTATTTAATTCAACATTTTTCAAAAAGTTACATTTTTTTATTTTTGAGTTTTGAGTTTTATTTCCTTTTAGTCACAGAGTTTTTGTTAGTGCTTGATTCAATCTTTTGTATTAACTTTCAGTTAATTAATTTAAAATAATTATGAAGTGAACTTCTTTAATTAATTTTAGTTATGATGAAAAAGTAATTTAATTTCTTAAGGATATTTATACTAGCCATCAACACAAAATACTGGAAGTGAATATTTAGTAAAAATACGAAGTTAAAAGTGTAAAATTTAAAACCTATTGTAACGACCCAACTCCCTAGGACTCAAGCTATGCCATTACTATACATATACATGCATGAAATTCAAAACAACACCTTTTCATAGCGAAATAAATGCCAAATGAATAAAAGTCAATTAAAATATTTCATTAAAACTAGATAATAAAAATCCAAGTAACAGGGTACCTATAACCATGAAAATGAATCTAGAAAACTGCAAGTCTGAAAATGAATACCAAGTCGAAGAGTTTTAAACATCAAGACTAAAATCGAAAGCATGAAAAGAAATCTAAAAAACATGTGCGGAAGCATTAGACTGGTCCCAATGGCTCGATCACAGATTCCACTTGTCACTTGCCGACGCGTCCTTACCATTAACTGAAAAATAAACATGAAAAATATGAGTATAAAATACTCAGTAAGTAACTCCACCATCAGGGTCAGACTAAGCATTTATGTCCAATAAATGCTACAATAACTGAAACTCTATACTAGTAGGATCGGAAGATTTCTATTAACTAACTCACTCTTTTATCTTTCTCTTAGACATGTGTCACTTTCACACACATAAGGTCCGATGTATATCTCTTTCATTTACATTGAATCCTCTGGGAATGCATCACTTTCATACACCCCGGGTATTCTCTATGAATGCAGGGATCTGTACCTATTTCGTACACATAGTTATGTATATACCTATTTTGTATACACATAACCCATTGAGCGTGCACCTCTTTTGTACACCTCAACCCCTTATAAGTATGCATCACTTTCATGCATTCAAGCCCTGGTACATCGCTTTCACACACTAGTGGCCCTAGACATGCATCACTTTCATGCACTCAAATAAATCAAATGTTGGAAAGGAAGAGATATCGCATCCAAGATCATATTATATGTAACATTTACCTGTTTACTAGTCCTATAAAATCTTGTAAATAATATCATGTGGATCAGTCTAGACAAACATGTGTAATCTCGTAAAAATGAACCGACCTTAGTACATCTCTTTCATGCACTAGACTCCTTAAAACATTCACATGATGGATCGTTCATAATTTCATGGTAAATCACACGACATACATTCATAAAACCAAAAACAAATATCATGAAAATATGTACATCAACATATATCTAATTTCCGTCTAGCGCTATGGAATTTCAGTGGTAGTGTCACTTATCTCATAATTTAGGCCCAAGCGCTCAAGCGTTCTGCTAATATACCTTGTAAAAATTCTAAATCATGCTCATACATATCGAAGGAACTCTTATTCAGAAGTACCTACGAGCGGAAGCAGATATTTCTAATTCATTGTGATAGAATTTCCACATATACATTCAAATATACTAATATGCATTCATAATGCTAAAATATTGACATGCTCAAAAGAACAATAAATAAGAGATCGAGAAATCATACCAGTTGAAGACTTATTCTTCATAGCAAATCTCGCTTTTGCTGAGACGGTAAGCTATTGCTCAAAAAAACTCAACCATCTACCTTGAACAGTCTCCACACGAACAGAAAGAAATGAGGATGAAACCACCACTTAGAACCCTCGGTATTCTTGGAGTGAGAATCCAAAGGGTGGGCTTTGTTTGGATTTGGTATAGGGAAGGAGGAAGGGAGATCATATACAATGATCAAGCAAGTGGGAGATAGGCTCGTTTATCGTATAGACAAAATGCTTGATCGTTTAGGTGAAGTATACAATCGTGTAGGAAAAGGTAAGCAATCGTCTAAACGATCGTGTAGGAAAAACTAAGCGATCGTCTATACGATCGTTAAGTAAATATCGGGCACTAAACAATCGCTTAGGAAAAGGTAAACGATTGTTTAGTAAATAGCGCACGCGGGTGTAATCGTTAAGCGATCGTTCAAACACTATCGTATATGCACAGGTTTTTCTAAGCGATAACACTCTTCAACACAATGTCTGTGCATACCATTCTTAACACACCATAAGCTATTTAAGCGTCTCAAAATGATTTTTCAACTTACTCATCCGTTATGAAAACAGAAGAGACGTCGTTCTATTATCCCTTTAACCATTCAATTAATAGACAATGAATATCATCACATCATATTCATAACTTATGAATTAATATCATATATTAATCATAGTATTTTTCCTTCACTAGATATAAATCATATTTATATCCAATTTCTTATAAATTAATGTATCTCATATATAAAGTTAATTATATCATATATAATTAACTAGTTCAATTATATCATATATAATCGAACTCTCTCTTGTCAATTTGAACATTTCAAACTGACCCAAAAATTAGCTCATAACTTGTCTAAGCTACTAATGGAACCTTATGAACCTATGGCTCAAAGCTTCAACAGTACGTGAATAGCTGACTAAACTCTTTAGCCACGATATCCACCATCCGTTAACTGAAAAACATTCTACTAAAGACCGACAGTTGAACTATTCTTACCATAAATATATTTATTTGTCCATTGGATAACCAATCATTAGTACGATGACCCTTCATAGATGCCCATAATTACAACAGACCAAATTACTATTTTGCCCCTGTAGTTACATCTTACTCCTTAAGTACCACTGATCCCTATAATGAACAATACAACATAGTTCTACTACGTGTGAACACCTCTCGGGCCATGAACAATACAACATAAGAGTTCCTTAAAAAAAAATCTATATGAGAAACAAAACGATGACTTGTGTCAAGAATGAATCAATCTCTAATTTATATACAATGGTATATTTCATACATTTGCTAGAATATTTTTCAAATACCTAACAAATTGTTCTAATGTATATTTTAAATAACCATGAATTCAAAAAAAACAATATGTGTAATCAATGAAAATAGAAAATAAAATTTTATTAGATGTATATTATCCTTCCAATTAAATAAAGGAAAAAATCTCAAATTTTATCTCTCCACTTGATAACTTAAAAAATCATATTAAATGCATTTTTTTAAAAGTCATATTAAAATACATTTTCTTTCTTCATAATAAATGTAGTTTTTCTCTTCATCATTAAAAAAGCTCCATAAATAGGAAAAAAAAATATAAAAATCGAAAAATAAAAATAATAAAAAAGTGCAAATTTGTCAAAAAAAAAAAAAAAAAAAAAAACCAAAAGAAGAAATTCAAACTTGAAAATGTATTTGAAAAAAATATGATCTAAAGATCTCTAAATACAGATCTTATGTTAGCATACGTTATGGAGTTAAAAACAAAAAAAAAAACCTTAGTTTAATTTTCTAAAAACGTTTTATTTTATTTTCTTGTCAAGATAAGGACATTGCCGACTTAAAAACGTTTTGGGGAATCTTACGACGCCGTTTCGACTTCCTATATATATATGTCATTTTTACCGTTCGTTGTAATTAGTTTTTTTTTTTTTTTTTTTTTAAATTTTTAATTTTCATTTAATTTTCTTTTTTATTTTCTTCTTCTCTTTCCCCTTGCTTGTTCTTCGTCCATTGACCTGTTCTACTGCAGATTGAAATCCAGCACATGTTATGTTATTTTTTTGTTACATGTGTAGTTGATGGTAAGATTTTGGTTCTCTTGTTTTCTGGCAATTTTTCCGAAGTTTCGATCAGTGTTTCGGTTGTGATTTCAGGCTTTAATCCTCCTGTTTATGGCAGCATTTAGATTGTTGGGTTTGGAGTATTAATTTTGTAGTCAAAGCTGATAAAAGCCTTCGGATGATTCTGATCTGTTCGGTCTCAGCTATTTTTCGGTTATTTTTCCATCAATTTTAGGTTATCTCTTGTGAATTTTCGTTTGGTTTGAGACTTCGTGTTGAATGATTGATTAGGATATTCCTAACTTAGGCGAAGCAAGTTATTTAGCACATAGTAAGGTTTTAGCATCGATATAAGGGGATGGGATGAAATTTATTTTGGGAGGGGAAGGAAAGCCAGTATTCATTATTTGATACCCTTCTGACATGTGAATTTGTTTTATACTGTAATTGCAATATTTTCTAACTTTATAGTTTTATTTTTGTTGGCCTTTTGCTCTATATTGCTTTCCAGTCTGGCAGCTTGCTTCTCGACACATCCTGGTATTGTCCAATTCTCTGAGCTAAAGTTCTTGTGCACACACCGTAACACAGAGTAAACTTGGGAATTTTAGCGACCAATCTGAAGTTTAAGCTTAAGTCCTCACACACCTCAAAATGGGAAAATGAAGTTGTAGCACTTATTCTTAATTTTTCTTTCTGATGTTTGTCCACATAATTTAGTCTAGTGTTTTGATCGTTTAATGTTTACGCATTTAATGGCCATATTTTCACTTTCCAGGGTTTTCTAAGTTCCTCACATGGCTTTCTTCATCGGTCCAGTGAATGTATAGGGTGTGCTCTGGATTTGTGACGCACTTTTTGATTTGAAGTTGGATTTAGGTATTAGTGTAGCTAGTGAAAATGGAAGACAAGATCGCCAAGGTATTGGGTAGCCAGAAAGTTGCACTTGCCTTAAAAAGGAAGCGAGCAGCACAGTTTGGGGCATATTCAACAGAACCAGTCTGCATGGCGCACCAGTGGCCTACCATGACTTCATTAAATAGGGTGGAAAAGAGACGGAAGCTAGGTGAATGTGGTGGAATATTTGCAAACTCTGAAACTCGTTTTAGACCCTTGTACAGAGGTTATTCAAATTTTATGAAAAGTGGGATACCAAAGCACATAATGTATTATGAAAATGGTGAGTGGATTAAATTTCCCCGTGATCTTCTTGATTTGGTTGTGGAAGATCTGCAGGTAAAGAAAGCATCTTTGGAAATTAAGTTTAATGGACAGCACTGTGTGCTAGACTTTTTGCATATGTTTTTCTTGGACTTAAATACAGGGTTGCAACAACCTCTCGCATGGATTGATGCAGCAGGGAGCTGCTTTTTTCCTGAGATTTATGGCGCAGATACAAGTGAGTGCTGCCATTCTAATAATTTTGGAAATAAAGAACCAGAGGTTGAAGAAGATCATGGGTCTGACGTAATCAAGTTGCAGTTGGAAATTGAAATAAGTGGAGTTGACCAATCGAGTTTGAAGGTGTGTAGTGGGGAGTCAAATGATTACATCAAGTGGTCCCAAACTGATGAAGAACTTGCTTATGACCATGATATTGAAGTAGTCGAGGATAGTTGTGGTAAATTACCTGTTGGAAAAGCGTATGACGTTGTACCTGAACTTAAAGAGTTGGATGAGAACCTCATCTCTGGGATTCAAGAACTTAAAGAGTTGGATGCAAACCTCATTTCTGGGATTCAATTTTTTAACGGAAGGTTGGATACAAGAACCGTGGAAAAGATATTTCGTGATGGAATGATGAGCTCCAATGGTAGTACAGAGATACTTAATGTAAAACACTGCGATGACACTTCAATGCAATCTCAATTGTTAGAGATTTTCAATAAGCAAGTTGAAATGACCAAATTGTACAGAGGGGATGCAAATGTTCGTTTTGCTTGGCTTGCTGTTTCTGAAACAGAATTATCTAGCTTGATGATGTATGGAATTGGGCATTGTGCAGTTTCTTCAATCAAATCCATGTATGGCACTGGTGTTCACCTTACGGCTGTCAATTGCTCAAATGTCAGGTGGTTAGACTTTTTCAGAACAATTATTATCTTTTTTATGATTTTGAACTCGCATGTAGAATATATTGGTCTCAATTGAATTATACTGGCAAGTGACAGTTAGCATAACTAACTACCCGACTACTAACTGAAAAAAACAACTATTCACTGCTAACTGTCAAGTGTTAACAATACTACATTGGGTTCAAGTTGCCCCTCATTTTTTAAGGAAGCCTGCCCTCTGATTTTGGATGATGAGGTACTGTTCATTTGGGGCAAAATATTAAGGTCAAGCTGAAGCATGCTAGAGGTTAGATAGGCGCAGTCTGTTGGAAGATTTTTACTTAGTTATTGGCCCAATTTTTTTTATTATTTAGCAAGGACTAAGTAGCTCTTTCTCTCTCCAGAATATTATAGGTACGGACAGGAAGTTGATCTAGCAATCACATTCCTCAAAATCTTATGCTCCTCCCCTATTTATTTGTGCCTTAGAGGAGGAGAAGGAGTTTTTTTTCCTCCCCCAAAAAAAAAAAAAAAATCAATGTAACTTTGTTACCTCTTCTTCGATTTACATTTATTGTTAAAATAATTCTTTATTTGCCTTTAAAAGACTGACTTCTTAATTTTTGTAAGCTCATATCTACCTTTTTCATTTGCCCTAAGTTTTATACTTCTAAAAGCAACATTTGCCATTCTTTTACCATGGGTCCAGAAATAATAGGACTTAGGAGAGCGACAGAAGTTTGGTCCCTTATTAAGTATCAAGCCTCTCTTTGGTCTTTGTGTGTAAAGATTTTTGTAATTATCCATTATGTATTATTGTGTTTGACTTGAGTCTTCTTAAGTTTAGTTAGGCTCTCATGGGTGTTTGACAGGTAAAATGCACGTTCTTGTATGTCAAATGTTTGTGTTAGTGTAAATTATTGCCTAATTAGTATTTGGCTCTCTTGTACTTTTTCCTTTTTTGCTATTTTCCTTTATTGTTTTCTTGGTATCTATTTATTCTATAATTCAAGTTGATTATTCAATATATGCCGATTATGTTGATTATCCAATAACATACACAAAACAACATGGCATCAGAGTCTTAGGGTTTTGCCTTATTCAACTCTGGCCCGTCTGTCCGATTGATGGCGGCAGATCCATGCAAACTTGTCACCTTGCTTTAGTTCCTCCCTTGCTTTGTCATTGCCACCGCCACCGCCACCACCACCGCCATCGCCACTGTCTGCACAGCTACTGCTTCCCACCCCTTGTTGTCCAAAATCTGACTTGGTTTAACAGATTTCAAGTGTGTTGAGTTCAGATCTGCTCAGTTCCTAATACCTCGCATTGCTCTTCTCCGCTACACTCCATTCATCGCCGCCCTTCCTAGTCCACACCGTCGCGTACTCCTCCTAGCACATCATTTGCTCTAAAAGCAGATCTACTCACCATCTACTGGCAAACTCCCACATATCAATGTTTCTCAGATTTGTTTGTGTCGACCAACTCACGTTCCGCTGCACCTGCTCTTAGATCCGGCTATCCATGTCACTGCCGCACTGCCCATATTTCCGCTTCGCCAATTTCAGATCCGTGTCGTTGATACCCTGATCTGTCCAGTCACATCTCTGATCCGGGGCTGCTCGTGGGGTTTTCTGTTCACTTCACGCCACCTCAATCTATTCCATTTCGTGTGCCAACCTGTTCCCCATCTCTGTTCAAATTTTAGTATGCCCTCAGGTTTGTGCATGTCCAAGCTCGTGATACCCAGTTTCAAATCTGCATCAAACCGTGAAGGTCGTGATTATTCTCAATAGTTTTAGAGAGAAATAATGATCTTATTATTTAATCAGGCTGAACCGTTTCCGAAGGAACTGGAGTTACATCTCTTTTCCATTTCCATTCCAGAGTTTTTATGTGTTTCCACACCCCTTTTAGACCCCGAAAAATGAACAACTTTTCTTCAGAACACATACAAGATTCATTATTGCAAAAAGGATAATGGTAACCCCACCATTAACTGCTTCATTTATGAAGTTCATAGTTGTTGAAATTATATTTTAGCCCTAAGGGCGTTTTTGTCTTTTATCAGTCTAGGGTTTCTTATTGTTTGGTTATTTATACCTGTTCCTGTATTGTGTACTTTGTATCTGAATTAAAAATAAAAAACTCTTATCGTGGTTTTTTCTCCCTTGTCTAGGGTTTTCTACGTAACTCTAGTGTTTTCTTTTTCTTCCCTAACTTTTCAAGATGGTATCAGAGCATGGTGATGAGAATGTCGCTGGAATAGAAGAGATTCAGTCATTGACTCTAGTAGGGGATGGAACTCCAAGAGAAAATTCTAACAGTGCTGAAATTAGGGCTATCGTCGACCAATATCTACGGTCATTACTTGGACCGATTCAGATCCAACCAGCCCTAATAGATCCAGCCGTCACTGCTGTCAGAGGACCTCTGCCGCTGCCGTCGACGACTTCAACCACAGTGCCGCCGCTGCTGTCGAGACTCGACCATCCGCCGCTAGTCCAGCCCAGATCCGCCGAGCGTTTGCCTTCGATGTCCTCTATATTCCAGCCGTCGGGTTTTTCAGATCGCAACCCTGATTCCGCTCCAGATCCCGCCGGCGGAAATTTTCCAGGTCAGTCGTTTTCCCTTCCTCCGGTTTTTTACCTTTCGGCGTTACCCAATTCTTCCTACCCTCCGAACACACCTGATCCCCTAATCTACCAGATCCCATTGTGTCTTCCGAGCCCTCCGAATATGCTCGATATGTTGGTCTACCAGAACCCACAACACCACTTGAACCAGCCGGTCTAGCCGAACCCCTTACAGCAAATTCTTGTCTCCTGTTATTTGCCATCTGGTCAGCCAGCTCCTCCCATTGGTTTTCCCACATCGACAGAAACGATATCTTCAGGGGTCTATGGGCAGAAACAACCTACAACGATTCATGGTGGGACTGTTAGTGTTCAACAGCAACTGGTAAACCTTCAGCAGCAAATTTCTGCACTTGGGGCAGCCGTTAGATCTTCGGCCAATCCATCAACAGATTTTCTACCAGATACATACTCGGGGGTTCCATTATGTTCAGAAACTCCGGTAACTACTTACCCTACTTTACCTTTCACAAACATTATGTCTGGGTCTGTAGGCAATTCTATTGGCGAAAAACTTAATGGACAAAATTACTTTTCTTGGTCACAATCTGTGAGGATGGTTCTCGAGGGGCGGCACAAGTTCGGGTACCTAACAGGGGAAATACCCAGACCAAACCCTAGGGATCCTCAGGAACGGATATGGAAGGGGGAAGATTCTCTCCTTCGCTCAATTTTAATAAATAGTATCGAGCCTCAGATCGGGAAGCCTCTTCTTTACTCAGCTTCTACTCGGGATATCTGGGAAGTTGTCCAGAAACTTTATTCGAAGAGGTAGAATGCTTCACGTCTTTATACCTTGAGAAAACAGGTGCATGAGTGCAAGCAGAGGACACTCGACATGACATCCTATTTCAATAAATTATCACAGTTGTGGCAAGTGATGGATTTATGTCGGGAAATAGTTTGGAATTGCCTAGTTGACGGGGTTCAGTATTCGAAGATTGAGGAGGCTGACCGTGTTTATGATTTTTGGCTGGCTTAAACTCAAAGTTTGATGGTGTTCGGTGCCGAATTTTGGGACAAAGACCAATGCCATCCCTGATGGAAGTTTGCTCAGAGGTCAGATTGGAAGAAGATCGAACCAGCGCTATGAATGGTACAACGCCTAATACCCTGGACTCTGCTGCGTTTGGAGTCAAGTCATCGGGTTCAAAAAATGACAAACAGAATGGAAAGAACCCTCCAATTTGTGAGCATTGCAAGAAACCATGGAATATGAAAGATCAATGTTGGAAATTACATGGCCGACCTCCAAATGGCAAGCGGCGTTCTCCGAACGACAAATCTAAGTCCGGTCGAGCCTTCGTTAGTGAAGCAGTTGATGGTGCCCCTCTAGGGACGGGCCAGGTGGATCCAGGTACAGTCGGAATCGGCAATATTGCACAGTTAGGTACTCCCCATTCCTTTAGTTTCTTTGCTGACGGAGATGAATCCTGGATCCTTGATTCCGGAGCAACGGACCATCTAACTGGATCATTTGACCAATTCCTCTCCTATTATCCAAGTGCTGGAATGAGAGAATAAGAATTGCAGATGGGTCATTTGCCCCCGTTGCAGGAAAAGGCCACTTATCCCCAATTCAAGGACTGATTTTGCATAATGTCTTACATGTGCCAAAAATATTGTATAATTTGCTATCAATCAGTAATTTAACCAGAGATTTGAACTGTAAAGTTGTGTTGTCACCAAATAATGTTTCGTTTCAGGACCTGAGCTCGGGGAAGATGATTCGCACTGCCCGGCACAATAGGGGGCTCTATTTTCTTTCCGATGATGCTTCTTTTAGGAGTTTATCTAGCACTTGTTTACTGTCTTCTCTTACTATTTCTGAAACTGATTTCTTATTATGGCATTTTCGTCTTGGACATCCAAACTTTCATTTTTGTTTCGTAATGTGAATGTGTCATCTTTGTCGTGTGATGTTTGTATCCGTGCTAAGCAGCCTAGGGCGTCTTTTACCTCACAACCTTACAAACCTTCCCTGCCCTTCCACCTGATACATAGTGACGTTTGGGGCCCTTCGAATGTCACAACGGTATCAAGTAAACGGTGGTTCGTTACCTTCATCGATGATCACACTCGTCTTACATGGGTGTTTCTTCTTACAGACAAGTCTGAAGTGACGACGGTCTTTCAACAGTTCTACACCACCGCCGAAACCCAGTTCAATACCAAAATCGCCATTCTTCGAAGTGACAATGGGCGTGAATTTGTTAATCAGACCCTTCGCGAGTTTTTAAACTAAGGATTTGTCCACCAAAATTCCTGTACCTATACACCTCAGCAGAATGGGGTGGCCGAACGGAAAAATTGCCACCTCATTGAAGTAGCCCTATCCCTCATGATATCTGCATCCTTACTCTCGTATCTATGGGGGGGGGGGGGGGGGGGTGTGCTGTTCTTACTGCAGCTCATCTCAAAAATCGGATGCCCTCCCGTGGTCTCAAATTCCAAACCCCCTTAGAACATTTTAAGAATCCATCTCGTCCACTCGCCTTTTCCCTGATGTTCCTCTTAGGTTTTTGGGGTGCACCGTGTTCGTCATAATCATGGTCCTCACCAAAGTAAATTTGCTCCTAGGGCCCAAAAATGTGTCTTTGTTGGGTATCGCTCCGATCAACGGGGCTACAAGTGATTTCAGCTTCCTCTCGAAAGTATTTTGTCAACCATGGATGTCAAATTTCTGAGGACAAGCCTCTTTCCCATTAGTCCTGTTCAGGGGGAGACTTCGAGTGAAGAGGCTAACACTTCCACCTACTCTGTTCCCTTAGATTGTTTCCCGAACCTATCCCTGAAACAGAAACAAATGAACCTATCCTTCCTACAAAACAAGTGCCTTGGATAACCTACTATAGAAAGCATCTCCGAAAGGAAATGGTTCCCGAAATTGTTTCCCTTGTTGCTCAGCCAAAAGGTGTTCAAGAGTCAGAACCGGAACCGGCTCAGGGTCAAGGTACCCCTAGTCATAATGACAATGAGTATGTTGAAGGTGATATAGGGGACTCAGGTGAAGTCAAAGATGATGACAGTGCAGTCAGGGATGATGGCAATAATGAAGCACCCAGTGGTGCTCAGGGGACTGAAAATGAACAACAGTTGGGTACAGATCAACAGGTTGACAAGACCAATGAGATTGAGGTTGATGCTACCTTGGATTTGCCAATAGCTCTGCGAAAAGGTACTAGGTCATGCACCAAACACTCTATGACAAGCTTCTTGTCTTACAGTAACCTGTCTACGAGATTTAGAGCTTTCACCACCAGCCTGGATAATGTGATAATTCCAGGCAATGTGCACAAGGCTATGGAAATTCCTGAATGTCGAGGTGCAATTATGGAGGAAATGCGGGCCCTTGAGACTAACAAAACGTGGAATCTGGTTAGTCTTCCGAGAGGTCACAAAACCGTAGGGTGTAAGTGGGTTTTTACTGTCAAATACAAGTCAGATGGAACTCTCGACAGATATAAGGCCAGATTGGTTGCAAAAAGATTCACTCAGACGTATGGAGTGGATTACTCAGAAACCTTCTCACCTATGGCAAAACTTAACACTATTCGTGTCCTCTTTTCTATGGCTGTTAATCAAGACTGGCCTCTCCATCAGTTGGATGTGAAAAATGCGTTCCTGAATGGTGAACTGGAAGAAAAGGTTTATATAAATCCACCTCCAGTTTGAAACACAGTTTGGCAATCAGGTGTGCAAATTAAAAAAATCCTTGTATGGCCTGAAGTAGTCCCCTAAAGCTTGATTTGATCGATTCACCACCTTTGTTAAATCTTAGGGGTTTGTTCAAGGGCATTCAAATCACACCTTGTTCACTAAGAAATCAGCACAAATTCTTACTGCAGCTCATCTCAAAAATCGGATGCCCTCCCGTGTGCTTAAATTCCAAACCCCCTTAGAACATTTTAAAGAATCCATCTCATCCACTCGCCTTTTCCCTGATGTTCCTCTTAGAGTTTTTGGGTGCACCGTGTTCGTCCATAATCATGGTCCTCACCAAAGTAAATTTGCTCCTAGGGCCCAAAAATGTGTCTTTGTTGGGTATCCGCTCCATCAACGGGGCTACAAGTGTTTTCAGCTTTCCTCTCGAAAGTATTTTGTCAACATGGATGTCCCATTTCTGAAGGACAAGCCCTTCTTTCCCATTAGTCCTCTTCAGGGGGAGACTTCGAGTGAAGAGGCTAACATTTCCACCTACTCTGTTCCCTTAGACTTGTTTCCCGAACCTATCCTTGAAACAAAAACAAATGAACCTATCCTCCCTACAAAACTAGTGCCTTGGATAACCTACTATAGAAAGCATCTCCGAAAGGAAATAGTTCCCGAAATTGTTTCCCCTGTTGCTCTGCCGGAAGGTGTTCAAGAGTCAGAACCGGAACCGTCTCAGGTTCAAGGTACCCCTAGTCATAATGACAATGAGTATGTTGAAGGTGATATAGGGGACTCAGGTGAAGTCAAGAATGATGGCAGTAATGAAGCGCCAAGTGGTGCTCAGGGGACTGAAAATGAACAACAGTTGGGTACAGATCAACAGGTTGACAAGACCAATGAGATTGAGGTTGATGCTACCTTGGATTTGCCAATAGCTCTGCGAAAAGGTACTAGGTCATGCACCAAACACTCTATGACAAGCTTCTTGTCTTACAGTAACCTGTCTACGAGATTTAGAGCTTTCACCACCAGCCTGGATAATGTGATAATTCCAGGCAATGTGCACAAGGCTATGGAAATTCCTGAATGTCGAGGTGCAATTATGGAGGAAATGCGGGCCCTTGAGACTAACAAAACGTGGAATCTGGTTAGTCTTCCGAGAGGTCACAAAACCGTAGGGTGTAAGTGGGTTTTTACTGTCAAATACAAGTCAGATGGAACTCTCGACAGATATAAGGCCAGATTGGTTGCAAAAAGATTCACTCAGACGTATGGAGTGGATTACTCAGAAACCTTCTCACCTATGGCAAAACTTAACACTATTCGTGTCCTCTTTTCTATGGCTGTTAATCAAGACTGGCCTCTCCATCAGTTGGATGTGAAAAATGCGTTCCTGAATGGTGAACTGGAAGAAAAGGTTTATATAAATCCACCTCCAGTTTGAAACACAGTTTGGCAATCAGGTGTGCAAATTAAAAAAATCCTTGTATGGCCTGAAGTAGTCCCCTAAAGCTTGATTTGATCGATTCACCACCTTTGTTAAATCTTAGGGGTTTGTTCAAGGGCATTCAAATCACACCTTGTTCACTAAGAAATCAGCACAAATTCTTACTGCAGCTCATCTCAAAAATCGGATGCCCTCCCGTGTGCTTAAATTCCAAACCCCCTTAGAACATTTTAAAGAATCCATCTCATCCACTCGCCTTTTCCCTGATGTTCCTCTTAGAGTTTTTGGGTGCACCGTGTTCGTCCATAATCATGGTCCTCACCAAAGTAAATTTGCTCCTAGGGCCCAAAAATGTGTCTTTGTTGGGTATCCGCTCCATCAACGGGGCTACAAGTGTTTTCAGCTTTCCTCTCGAAAGTATTTTGTCAACATGGATGTCCCATTTCTGAAGGACAAGCCCTTCTTTCCCATTAGTCCTCTTCAGGGGGAGACTTCGAGTGAAGAGGCTAACATTTCCACCTACTCTGTTCCCTTAGACTTGTTTCCCGAACCTATCCTTGAAACAAAAACAAATGAACCTATCCTCCCTACAAAACTAGTGCCTTGGATAACCTACTATAGAAAGCATCTCCGAAAGGAAATAGTTCCCGAAATTGTTTCCCCTGTTGCTCTGCCGGAAGGTGTTCAAGAGTCAGAACCGGAACCGTCTCAGGTTCAAGGTACCCCTAGTCATAATGACAATGAGTATGTTGAAGGTGATATAGGGGACTCAGGTGAAGTCAGGAATGATGGCAGTAATGAAGCGCCAAGTGGTGCTCAGGGGACTGAAAATGAACAACAGTTGGGTACAGATCAACAGGTTGACAAGACCAATGAGATTGAGGTTGATGCTACCTTGGATTTGCCAATAGCTCTGCGAAAAGGTACTAGGTCATGCACCAAACACTCTATGACAAGCTTCTTGTCTTACAGTAACCTGTCTACGAGATTTAGAGCTTTCACCACCAGCCTGGATAATGTGATAATTCCAGGCAATGTGCACAAGGCTATGGAAATTCCTGAATGTCGAGGTGCAATTATGGAGGAAATGCGGGCCCTTGAGACTAACAAAACGTGGAATCTGGTTAGTCTTCCGAGAGGTCACAAAACCGTAGGGTGTAAGTGGGTTTTTACTGTCAAATACAAGTCAGATGGAACTCTCGACAGATATAAGGCCAGATTGGTTGCAAAAAGATTCACTCAGACGTATGGAGTGGATTACTCAGAAACCTTCTCACCTATGGCAAAACTTAACACTATTCGTGTCCTCTTTTCTATGGCTGTTAATCAAGACTGGCCTCTCCATCAGTTGGATGTGAAAAATGCGTTCCTGAATGGTGAACTGGAAGAAAAGGTTTATATAAATCCACCTCCAGTTTGAAACACAGTTTGGCAATCAGGTGTGCAAATTAAAAAAATCCTTGTATGGCCTGAAGTAGTCCCCTAAAGCTTGATTTGATCGATTCACCACCTTTGTTAAATCTTAGGGGTTTGTTCAAGGGCATTCAAATCACACCTTGTTCACTAAGAAATCAGCACAAAAAAAAAATAGTGGTCTTGATTGTCTATGTTGATGATATTATACTGTTAGGAGATGATTCAGCAGAGATTGACAGGTTGAAACGACGAATGACATGAGTTTGAGATAATAGATCTCGGTACCTTGAGATATTTCCTAGGAATGGAGGTAGCAAGATCAAGAAGGGATCTCAGTGTCTTAGAGGAAATACACACTCGATTTATTGAAAGAGACTGGAATGACAGGGTGTAAACCTGCAGATACACCTGTAGAAGCCAACCTCAATCTGATAGAGTCAGCAGATGATGTTCATGTAAACAAAGAGAGATATCAACGGCTAGTGGGGAAACTGATATATCTGTCACATACCAGACTTGATATATCATATGCAGTTAGCTTGGTTAGTCAGTTCATGCAGGCTCCGTATGAAAGACACATGGAGGCAGTCACACGGATCCTGAGGTATTTGAAGTCTTCTCTTGGAAAGGGCTTGGTTTTCAGAAAGCATGATAGAAGGAGTATCGAGGCCTACACAGATTATGACTGGGCCGGTTCTGTTACAGATAGGAAATCTACCTCAGGATACTGTACCTTTGTAAGGGGAAACTTAGTTACCTGGAGAAGTAAGAAGCAAGGCGTTGTGGCTAGAAGCAATGCCGAAGCTGAATACAGGGCTATGAGCTTGGGTATATGTGAAGAGATTTGGTTGAAGAAGGTTCTGGTAGATCTACATCAAGAAAGTCATGACCCGATGAGACTTTACTGCGATAACAAGGCTGCTATTAATATTGCAAACAATCCGGTTCAACGTGACAGAACCAAACACGTTGAGATTGACCGACACTCCATAAAAAAAAAAAAACTGGATAACGGTAGCATTTGCATTCCTTATGTTCCGTCCAACCAACAAGTTGCGGATGTTCTCACCAAAGGGTAACCCAGACAGACTTTTGACACTTGTGTTAACAAGTTGGGTCTCATTGATATCTACGCCCCAACTTGAGGGGGAGTGTTAAAATTATATTTTAGCCCTAAGGGCGTTTTTGTCTTTTATCAGTTTAGGATTTCTCATTGTTTGGTTATATATACCTGTTCCTGTATTGTGTACCGTGTATCTGAATTAAAAATAAAAAACTCTTATCGTGGTTTTTTCTCCCTGGTCTAGGGTTTTCCACGTAACTCTGGTGTTTTCTTTTTCTTCCCTAACTTTTCAAGAATAGTAATAGAAATATATGTCCTACAACGACAAAATTTGTAACTTGCGATCCTCTTGCCTAGCAGGGAAAGATTTACCTTCGTGGAAAGGTTGATTCATTTGGATCGACATGAGAGTCCAACTACATTGCATTGCCAAAATCCATATTGTATATTTGAAAGAGGTTGACCTTGCTTCTCTCATGTTACAATCCTCTGCCCATCGAGCCCCCTTTCTCCTGATCCACAGAGACAAAATGGAGGACTGGTGCCAATAGTTCATCACGGAAGAAAGGACTCACTAAGCCGAGATCACTAACTAATACTAACAGAATAGAAAAGAACCGTCTTTTCTATATACTTTCCCCGATTCCGTTGCTATTGCGGGCTTTACGCAATCAATCATATCATATAGATATCCCTTCAACGCAACATAGGTCATCGAAAAGATCTCGGAGACCCACCAAAGCACAAAAGCCAGAATTTTTTTAGAAAATGGATTCCTATTCGAAGAGTGCATAACCGCATGGATAAATTCACACTAACCCGTCTTTTGGAACCAATTAGGGATTTTCCTTGGAAGGTATTGGGAAGGAATTAGAATGTAATAAAATCGATATATATACATATATACACACATATATGTAATATATGTGTATATATATAGGCAACTAAGGAACCCTAATCTAGGAGATATAAAATTACAATAAAGGACAACTAAACATAATTACAATATAAATAAATATTATAACACTCCCTCTCCAGTTGGAGCTGATATGTCAATTATGCCCAACTTGTTGCACAGATAGCTTATTCTTGCTCCGTTTACTGCTTTAGTAAGGATATCTCTCAATTGTTCTCCAGTCTTCACATATTCTGTAGATATCAATCCTTGTATTTTCTCGCGAATAAAATGACAGTCCACTTCAATATGTTTAGTTTGTTCATGAAATACTGAGTTGGATGCAATATGGAGAGTAACTTGATTATCACACCATAGTTTAGCTGGCACAGTAGCACTGAAGCCCATCTCAGATAAAAGTTGATGTATCCACACTACTTCACACACAGATTGTGCCATAGCTCTATATTCTGACTCAGCACTTAAATGGGAAACTGCATTCTGTTTCTTACTTTTCCACGATACCAAATTTTCTCCTATAAAAACACAATATCCAGAGGTTGATCTCCTATCTTTTCGAGATCCAACCCAGTTAACATCTGAAAACATTCAATCCTTGTATGACCATGATCTTTATATAAGAACCCACATCCAGTGCATCTTCTATATAACATAGGATTCGTTCAACTGCAGCTCAATGATTCACAGTCGGGGAAGACATAAACTGACTCACAATATTCACAGACTAAGCAATGTCAGGTCGTGTCACTGTTAAATAGTTCAACTTTCTGACTAATCTTCTATGTCTCTTAGGATCTTTAAACAATTCTCCTTCCTTAGCAAGTTGCAAATTTGGTATCAGTGGAGTACTACATGGTTTGACTCCTAGTTTACCTATCTCAGACAACGAATCAAGTACGTATTTTCGTTGGGACCGGTAAATACCTTTCTTGCTTATTATTACTTCAATACTCAAGAAATACTTCAATAGCCCCAAATATTTGGTATGAAATTGACCTTGGAGAAAAATCTTAAGAGAAGATATACTTGATACATCATTTATAGTGATAACGATATCATCAACATATACAACAAGCAAAGTAATACCATTGTCAGATCGTCGATAGGATATAGAATGATCGGACGTACTTTTCTTCATACCAAAACATTCGAGTGCTTGACTGAACTTACCAAACCATGTACGAGGACTTTGTTTCAATGTATACAAAGATTTTCGAAGGTGACACACCTTATCATTCTCCCCCTGAGCACCAAATCCAAGTGGTTGCTCCATATAGACTTCCTCTTGAAGATCACCATGAAAAAAAGCATTCTTAATGTTT
Organism: Benincasa hispida; assembly: GCF_027475165.1. Lineage (NCBI taxonomy): Eukaryota > Viridiplantae > Streptophyta > Magnoliopsida > Cucurbitales > Cucurbitaceae > Benincasa > Benincasa hispida. The sequence goes on from NC_143488.1 coordinate 822,176, forward strand.
GATGCGCCAATTGTGTGTGGCAGCCATCGATATAAATAGTCGAATGGAAGTTATTTTGGCAATAGGAGAAAATGTATCAGAATAATTAGTCCCATAGCTTTGGCATAACCTTTGGCAAAAAGACAAGCTTTCAACCAAGCCACTGTTCTATCGGGATTGACCTTTATAGCAAACATCCACTTACACTCAATGCCCTTCTTTCCAGCCAGACGCGAAACGAGATCCCATGTACCATTATCATCCAAAGCAATCATCTCAATCATTGCACTACGCCACCCGGGATGAGATAAAGCTTCATGAACAGAGTTAGGGATAGAGGTGGAATCAAGAGATGTAATAAAGGAATAAGTGGGAGGAGACAACTGGTTATACGAAACAAACGAAGAAATAGGGTAAGTACAAGTGCGTTTACCTTTTCGAAGGGCAATGGAAAGATCATCACTTGGTCCCGAATCAGATGTCGAAGAAGCTAGTGGTGGAGAACATGGGTCTGAAGATGGCTATGGAGGATGCCTGAAGTAGACTCGAGTAACCAGAGGGTCAGAAGGAAGAGACACAAAGGAAGGTGGAGGAGAGGATGACGTATCTCATAGATAAAAAGATCATCATCCTCCCTCTGACACGGACTCTACGGTGATGGACTAAAGGATATATCTTTGAAAAATGTAACATCAGGAGATACGAGATACCTGTTTAAAAGTAAGACTATAACAACGATAGCCCTTTTGAACACGTGAATAGCCTAAGAAAATGCATTTCAAAGATTTCAGATCTAATTTGGTACGATTTGGACGAATATCCCAAACAAAACAAACACAACCAAAGCTCTCAAGGGCAATAGGAAACAAAGATTTTGTAGGAAAAAAAGTACGATAAGGAATCTCTCCATTGAGGATAGAGGAAGACATTCTATTAATCAAGAAGCAAGTTGTGGACACAACATCAACCCAAAATTTCTTTGGAACATGCATTTGAAATGATAAGGCGCGGGCTGTTTCAAGAAGGTTTCTATTCTTTCTTTCAACATCTCCATTTTGAGATGGAGTGTCTACACAAGAGGATTGATGAACGATGTCATGACCACATAAGTAAGATCCAAGTACATGAGAGATTCACCAGCATTATCAATTCACAAGGTTTTGACAGCGACAATAAATTGATCTCGAATCCCAGCATGAAAAGCAAAAAAATGAGTCAATAACTCAGAATGATTTTTCATTAAATTTAACCAAGTAACATGAGAATAATCATCAACAAAAGTAACAAAGTAATGAAAACCTGTTTGGGACACGACTGGACAAGGACCCCAAATGTTAGAATGGACTAACTAAAAAGAAGCACTGGCTCGTTTATGAACTCTAGGACTAGAACTAAGATGATGAAATTTAGAAAACTGACACGAATCATAATTCAAAGACAAAAAGGAACGAAATTCTGGATAAAGTTCAACACCAACAATGATGGATGACCCAAACGGGAATGAACTTCAAACGGGGATGTAACTCCAGAGCAAGCCACAACTTTCGGTATCTGATGGTCAAAAGTGTAATGGCCCCCTGACTCATGTCCTCTACTGATAATCTTCTTCGTCATACGATCCTAAAACAAGCAATAACCAGGAAAGAATGAAACAAAACAATTAAGGTCACGAGTAAGTTGGTTAATAAAAATTAAATTAAAAGACAATTGAGACAAATGTAATACAGAGGACAGAGAAAGTGATAGAGTGAGAGAAATGGTGTTGGATTTAAGAACAGAGGAGGTTGATCTATCTGCTAAAATGACAAACAGAGATGAGACAGAGGGACAAAGGCGTAGAAAATAAGTTAGAATTAGCTTTCATATGAGCAATGACACCAAAGTTTATGATCCATTTAGTAGATGAAACAAGAAGATATTTCGTATTACTTGTCTCGACAATGGTGGCAATAGGATTTGATGAAGAAGATGCCTGCAAGGATTCTCGGAATACTTGAAATTTAGCAAAGTCGTCAGCAAAGATGACAACAGACTTCTCAGCCATATTATTGGTGGAAGCTATCTGAGCATGTTGAGATCGTTGAGTCTTATACAACTTTTGACAATCACGTTTCATATGTCCTGGCTTACGACAATAGTGACAGATGATCTCTTGAGAATCTGATCTTCGATTATAATAACTAGGCTTCTGAGAGTTGTTAGTCATCCCTGAAGTATCCCAGGAGTTATTATTATTCTTACTCATAAGAGCCGTTAGGTTGAGAAACAGGCAAATCGGATTGAGAACTCTCAATATGAAGAACACGACTGAAGGCTTCCTCTAATGATGAAATTTCAGAATCAGAAAGAACCTGTGTTTTAGCCATTCTAAACTCAGGTAAAAGTCCATTAAAAAATATCATAACAACCATCTTTTCTTACTGAGCTTGTTGAACCTTGAATCGGGGCTAAACGGCAGTAGTAAAGCAAGTTCGGCAGCTGTCTTCTTAAGTCTCATGAAGTAACTTGTAACAGATTTTGCTTTCTGTTCAGCTCAAAAGAATTGCGTACAGACATCAAACATTCGATGAACATGTTCTTTTCCAGAGTATTCTAAGAATTCTAAAAGTTCCTTCAAAGAATCACAATGATCTACCAAACCAACCTCACTTTCGATAGAATTCTCAATCTGAAGATAAAGTCGTGCGCCGACATGAAGCCAAGCTTTTTTCTTATCATCTTTTGGTGGCTCCTTAGTCAGATGATCATCCATATTTGCACAAAGCAAATAAAATTGAATCGTTCGACGCCAATCATAGCAATTCAATCTATTTAACTTGTATTTGGTTATCTTCAATGCTAGGGGTATTACATCAGATACTACCATATGTTTCACTTCATTCATTATGAACTAATAAACAGTTTGTAGATCTCATAAGCGGAAAGCAAATCAGAATCGAAATCAAAGGTGAACCAAAGAACAAAACAACTCCAAATTGAAACAAAACAGACAAACCCTAAGCACAAAAGGGTACTTTTCCAAATAACTCACAACCGAGTAGATTTCAATGGAACCAAATGCACAGAACAATAAGAAAAGATGAGCCGAGAAGAACCCAATTGACGGGACGTGGAGAGGTTGTCTCAGGCGCTGGCATGTGGTGATGGAGAAGAATCTTTGTGGCGGCGCGTGAACCTCACGCGCGGTCGTTCCCGACAACTGACGACTGTAGACTGGAGCGGACGACGGCGGCGCTTCTCCTGGGATGGGTGGTGTAGAGAAACGACCACTCAAATTTGATGAATCAACTCAAACCCTAACCTTGTGAGAAGCGTAAATCCTAACATAGCCGTCAGACGAATATTCTAGACCCTAGATTGCTCTGATACCATGTTCTCAATAGTTTTAGAGAGAAATAATGATCTTATTAATTAATCAGGCTGAAGATACACATATACACACATACATACATAAATACATACATATATATATATATATATAGGCAACTAAAAAGCCTTAATTTAGGAGATATAAAATTACAATAAAGGACAACTAAACATAATTACGATACGAATACATATCATAACAATGATTAGATTCGCATTTGGTTCAAGATCGGTTCGGTCTAGTTAAATCGGTTTAGTTAAGTCAGACCAGTTTGGTTTAGTCAGGCCGACTTAGTTAATTTAGTCAGATAAGTTTGATTTGGTTTGATTCACCTACTTAGTTAATTCTGTGTTTTAGTTCTTGTTTTTCAGTTTCAACCTTTGCTCTATTTTTAGATCTTCCAGGATTTCTGTTCTGTTTTCAAATTGGTCATTCGTGGGTTCTGTTTTAGATCTCTGTTTCTAGCCTAGAAGTTCTCCGCGCTTTAGTTTTTTGTGGGTTTCTGTTTCCAACCAGGTATGCCGTGATTTGATTTGAAAGTTTTATTCAATTACCACCCTCATCTGCCAGTTGCTTCACAAACTCAAGTTGGCCGCCATCCTTCTACCTTGAGTTTGAGGGAGTAAATTATGGCTTAATTAGTAGTATTTTCCTTTCTTGTACTTTTTCCTTTTCTGCTATTTTCTTTAATCACATTCTTGGTATCTATTTATTTTGTAATTTAAGCTGATTATTCAGTATATGCTGATTATGCCGATTATTCAATAATATACGCAAACAACAGTTTGGACTTGGGATGTTTGTTTTGATAGATTTTCAATCTAGTTGCTTAGGTGTAGACAATCTCGAGAGGGAGTTACTTGACCCATTCTTCATGTTGTCACGAGTAAAGTTGACCTAGCTAGGCTAACGCCTCATTGTTAAGGCTTGTCATCTCTTAATTCTAAATTTCCTAGCTTGAGTTAGTAAACCCTACTTTGCCTATCTATTTGTGGATGGAGGGTGATTGCAAATTTCTTCCATAAAATTCTTCAGAGTGTTGGTAAATTTAGAGGTCATTGGTAATTAGTTTTCGAAATACCATGCATTCTCTTATATTTTTAAGAAACAGAATTGGCAATGCATAGGGATAGGGCATATTTTTTGTTTTGCCACCAAGAAATGAATGAATATTCCATAAAATTGATTCACAGCTACAACGACAGAGTCATCTTCTTTATATGTGCTTGGAAATCCATATATAAACTGTGTGGAGAGATCTATCTATATATATCTTTTTATATTTGCAGCAATCAATGTAATCCTTTACGTAAGGTTGCTGGAAGAAACTTGATACGTTGAGCATCTTTTTAGATAATTTTTGACACCCACGTAACTGATAGAATCTAGTAGAACGAGCTACTCACCAAAAGGAACTATTATTAGCCTTTTGAAATTTATATCTTAGAACATCTTTTTAATTAGTGATAGTCTAGGCAATCACAGTGGATGATCCTCGGAATAGGAATTCATCTGTGAAGGTGTAGTCATGTTTTTTTCTTTTTTCTTTCTTTCTTTCTTTTTTTTTTTTTTAAGGAAACGAGCCTCATTCATTGAATTACTGAAAAGAGACTAATGCTCAAAGTACAATATAAGGATACAATGAACAAAAAGAACCTAAGGATCAGGAGGTGCACCCAGACATCTCAACTAGGTTGACACCCCATAGCATCCTCATCATATCTTAATACATAGCAACCAAAGCAAACTGAAAACAAATAACATTGATAATCTAAAAGGCCAAGAATACAAGCCAAACAAAATTAATCTGAATAAATAAATGTCTTGGATGGAAAAAATCCAAGAATGCCTTGGAAAGACAGCACCAAAAACAAGAATTAAGACGAGCAATTGAAGGTGTAGTCATGTTCTACCCACTTCTCAACCTAGAATCAGAGACTTCTTCATTGTCCTTATAATGATCCAGTTATCACATGAAATTATCTTCTTAGAGTTTCAAGAAGGATTCAATGATGGTATAATGCATCAACAATGTGATCGGAAGGGCATGTTTGGAATGATTTTAAGTACTTGAAAACACATTTTCGAACATATAGAAAGTCATTCCAAACAAGCACAAATTCTATTCTTGTGTTTAATGGAAAACTAAACCTTTCAATATGGGAAGTTATTAATAACAGTACGACCTTACTTGAATAGGATTTGTTCTATAGATTGTACAATCGTGTCCTTGAGTTTGAAGGAAGTTATTAATAACGCTCTGCATTACTCTCTTGCCACTTAATGGTCAGTGTGTCCTTGAGTTTGAAGGAAGTTATTAATAACGCTCTGCACTACTCTCTTGCCACTTAATGGTCAGTCTACTTGATTAGGTGATTCCAACCTCTTAACATTTTGGATGGCTTGGAGGACCTTCTCCATGATTGAAGAAGTGCTCTTGAGTTTGCCTTTCGTGAGGAAGGCTAAGTTTTGTAGCATGCTAGCTTTTCTTTGTTGTTGTTTTGCGTTTTTTGATCAATAGGAACAACAAGAATTATAGAGAGTTGGAGAGATCGAGTGAGGATGTGTTGGAAGGGGCTAGGTTTAATGCTCATCAGTTAGTAGATTCTTTTGTAATTATGATCTTGGTTTGATTTTGTTGGATTTGAGGGCCTCTTTTTGTGGTTACTTTTGAGTCCCCTCTTGTCCTTTTTTTGTCTGGCTCCTTGTTCTTTTCGTCAGACTCTTTTTGCTTGCTCTTGGTTTTCTTTCATTTTATCATGGTGGAAGTTCGGTTTCTTACCAAAAAGTGGGAAAAAAAAAACATTTTGATTACCAACCTTCTATGAAACAAAAATTCATGTCTCGCCCAACACATGCTAAACACTTATTAGCACGATAGGTACAAGCGTAATAAGCGTCTTTTTCATGGACTTTTGTCCCCTCTTCTAAATGTTTTATGGATTTAGTTCTTTCTACTACTCATCTTTGGTGCAAAACTAAACATCCTTTTTCCCATTTCAGTTTATCTGATTTATCATCTTATTGGATGCTTTTATTGTAACCACCTTTTGGTGTTGGGTTTATTCTTTTATTTCATTCATCAATGAAACATTTCTATTAAAAAAAAAAACGTACTTGGACAAATTGAATTCAAGTCCTTCACTTGTCAAGCATAATAAATATACATAAATTATGAGGTAGGACAAAAATTCGTATAAAAAGAACAGAACAAAAATGACAGTCTTTTGTAATGAAATACATAAAAATTAGTATAAAAAGAAGACAGAAACACAAATGACCATCTTTAATGGTGAAATACATCAAACTTTTTAAGCATAGAATAAATAAACTTTTTGATTTTGAAATTTCTTATAAAAATGACATTTATTTTAAAAGATGTATATTTTAATTAATGTGACTTTTGTGTTTGTGTCCTAATTTTTTTTAAATACAAAAAATAACATTGACACTGTCCATGTTGTGTTTGTGTCTTGTGTCTATGTCTGTGTTTGATGCCAACCAATAATTTTCATCCTTCTAGAACTGAGGTAGATGGCCGAAGATGTTTTACATTTTCATGTCTTTTCTTTATCATATTTGCCATTGGGTCCATTATATAATTTGTACAATTCAGTAAAATTTTCTTCTTATTATACATCTACTTTGCTTGCATGTTTTTCTTATTGTTCATCTGGCCATGACAATTTCATACCTAGTATTTCTCAGGATTCATTTTGTCCTTTATGTCCTTGGTAAACAGACACCATATTGCTTTCAGAAGATTTGATCTTTTGTTTATTTACAGTGCAAGTCACTGCGATATTGATGACAATAGAGTGCAGTATCTGGTATTTTGCCGTGTAATATTGGGAAACTTGGAACTTCTTCACCCTGGAAGCAAACAATTCCATCCAAGTAGCAAGGATTTTGACAGTGGAGTGGACAACCTTACAAAACCAACATATTACGTTGTATGGAGAATGAATATGAACACCCACATCTATCCAGAATCTGTTGTTAGTTTTAAGGTTGCTCCCAATCCCAAAGGTGATGATCTTCTCTGGGTGCACTGTTTGTTTGGAAGAGCCTGTGACCTAATTCTTGTTTTTCCTTGATTAGTTTTACTAATTCTGCCCTGGGACAGCCATATTTTTATTAGAGTTTTCTGATTTGAAATAGTAGGAATTTAATGAATACATGTAATGTTATTCTGAGCACTTATGGATGCTGATCCATGTGTGCAGTTGAAAACCGTACTAATGATGTTCCGAGGATCACTGCATCTTGCCAAGGGTCTCCCGACCAAATACAGTTGGAGTCTTCTGTAGTTAATGCGGTAAGCCTTCACATTTATCAGTTGATTTATGTCTATTACATTCCAGCAATTCATCATGAAGGTTTGAAATATGGGTTGTGGTTCATGTTTCTTGTTTTCCGAATATGGCATCTGGTGAACTGTGTCAAAATAGGAACCCTTCATTTATATTTGATCTTTTAGCTCGTGGCTTTACTTGCAAATATTAAACTATCTTTTAGGTTAGCGACGGTCAACCTTCAGATGTTTGGAGATCTCATGAAAGAGCAGTTAGTGTGGGTTCCAACTCTATGAAAACGCCCAAATCTCCATGGATGCCTTTCTCCATGTTGTTTGCTGCTATCTCTAATAAAGTTTCTTCTAAAGAGATGGAACTTGTCAATATGCAATACGAACAATTCAGGGTAATTTGGAATTTAAATTTTATGTCATACTTCTTTTCATGTCTTTTCATGTTATTTATATGGATACTGTTTTCTAGGCTAAGAAGATGAATCGTGATGATTTTGTAAGACAGCTGAGGCTGACAGTTGGAGATTCTTTGTTGAGGACTACAATATCAAGTCTTTGCAAGGTCATCTTCTGCTTCCTCTTTCCTTCTTCTTCTTCTTCTTCTTCTTTTTTTTTTTTTTTTTTTTTTTTCATTTGTTCATTTTTTAATTAAAATTGATGTAGCCTAAATAGATAATAGGAGAATTCTCCCCAAGAATCCAATCAAGTCCTTATTATGAATTAAAAGTTATCAATAAAAGAAGACAATCCCTATATTTATAGAGAATTGGAAAGCAAATTAATCCTAATCCTTATTAATAATAATTTTTTTTTAAAAAAACTAATCCTAATCCTAATAAACCTTGGAAACTAATCTTAATCTTAATAAACCTTGGAAACTATTCTTAATCTCAATAAGCCAAGAAAACTAATCCTAATCAATTAAGGATTAGACCAAGATACTCTAATTTACCTTGATCCTACTACATCATTCTATCCCTCCCAAAAAAAATTATCCTCGAGTTTCAAAAAGAAAATAAGAATACAAAGTTTTTTTGTTGTTGTTGTTGTTGTGCGCAATGATTTGTAAAAACCCCAAATACTTGCACTGTAACTACAAAGATTGAAGGAGTCCATAAAAAATCTGAGAACTGTAGAGTGTGAACCTCATCAAAAATTTTCTTTGGTGGTTGAGAACTGTATACAAGTCTGCCACCGAGATTTTGCTCAACCATTTTAGCCAAAGTTGGAGAGGATTAGACCAAGATACTCTAATTTACTTTAATCCTACAACATTAAAAATTCTTCTGATTTTCAATTTCCCTAAAGTTCATTCTACCTTTGATACTTTGACCTCTGTATACTTGAAAAGTCAACTGTCTCTCTTTTTGGATATGAAGCAAACATTTCATTGTTAGATGAAAAACAACAGGATAAAAATAAGAACACCCAAGTAGTGCAGATAACGAGTAACCAAACCAAAAGGAAGACCTCCTAAGAGAAATACAAAAGGTAAGAACAAGAAGGAACAAAGTGCCCTAGGGAGAAACGAGCTAACAAAAATAAAAAAGTAAGACCGCTAAACCAAAGAGACACTGAATCTAAATATGTCCAATGTTTCTTTTTGAACTCTATACATGAAAATTCAACGTCTCTCTTTCATGTCAATGAATCAAATTACTCCCATATCTATAGGTAAAAAACAAATCACAACCTTTTGCAATTGTTAGTAATTTGTTAACTTAGACCCCATTTAGTAATCATTTAAGTCTCATTTGGTAACCATTTCCTTTTATGTTTTTGGTTTTTAAAAATTAAGTCTATTTCCTCCCCATGGTTGAATTCTTATTCAAATTCCAAAAACAAAAACAAGTTTTTAAAAGCTATTTTTTTAGTTTTCATAATTTGGCTTGGTTTTTTAAACCAGTGGTAAAAAATAGATAAAGAAAGAAATTTGGAGGGGGAAGTAGTGTCTATAGGCCTAATTTTCAAAAATAAAAACAAAAAAACCAAATGGTTACTGAATGGACATTTAGTTTTTAGTTTTTAGTTGTAGAACTTATGACACTACTTCCACTTATTAGTTTCTATGTTTTGTTATCTATTTTTTTACCAATGTTTTTAATAACTAAGCCAAAATTTGAAAACTAAAGAAAATGGTTTTTAAAAAGTAGTTTTTTTTTAGACTAAGAATTTAAGTGTTTCTTTAAAAAATGTGAAAATCATAAGCAAGCATAAATTTTATAAACAAAAAACTAAAAGTAACTACCAAACGGGGCCTTAGTTACTTTTATTCAGGATGTTTAATTGTTTAGTCCTCTAAACCCCAGGTCTTAGTTTAGGTGGGCTAAAATTGGAAACATACTAGGATTGTTGATTTTTAGAGAAATTGAAGTACCACAACCCAGTAAAAATCAATTGCAACTTTGGAGCTTGTAATCCTTTATCAATGTAAATTCACCCCATGCTACGTGGAAAGAAACCAAATGAAAATGGCTTAGACATTGTCATAGTTATTGAAATATCTATTAAAAATTTAATGCATAGCTCAATTGACACAAGCCTGTACTATCAACGTCAAGGTCAACGGTTTAATTTTCCCACCCTACCTATTTTCAAAACAAGAGCTTGTAAGAAAAATCAACCTAAGCATAGCTCATAATGAAGGTTAACCGTTAGAGGGTTGTATCCTCATGTCTGTATATTGTTGAACACCCCACGTATTTTCAAAACAAAAGCTTGTGAGAAAAGTTAGAGCATAGTTCATGATGAAGGCACTATGACTGTAGAGGTTCTCCTCACGTGTGTTTTTGTTGAACTTATTAAAATTCAAAATAAATAGTGCCACATTGAATTATATACACATCACTTATTTGAACATCAAGCTTTTCACTTTCACCAATGGAGCATAATTTCAAAACATCATCCAGAAACAATTGGAGTTTAGGAGTTCAACAAAAAACCAAAAAACTGAAAAACCAAACCGATCCACTGGTTTAGTTTTGGTTTTTAGTACGAACTGGACATCTAGGTTTGTATTTAGAGAAAACCAAAGGGTATTGGTCCAGACTGGTTTTTTTATTGGAAAAGCCAATCAAAACCAACCGAATCAGGAGTATATATGTACCCTTAAAAACACTCTAACATTAGGTATCTTTTAGTATTTTAATTATGATGCATGTATATTTGTTTAGAAAAAAGATCGATTATAATGGAACATGTATGTTTGTTAATTAGAAAATTGCCAAGAAAAAAAACACAAAAATGTTCAATTTCAATCTATAGAAAAAAAAATAGACCAAAATTTAATTTTAAAATAGTATAAATGACCCATTCAACAGAAAAGTGGAAGTAAAAATAAAAAATTGGATGAAAAAAAAGAAAGTACCAAAAAACCGAGAACCAAACCGATAATAAACTCAATAAAATAAAAACCAATCAATTGTTTTTGCTCTTTGCTGGATGTCGGTTTGGATCCCTTATTAAAATGATTGGTTCCATTTGGTTCATGGTTGACCCTAAAACCAAAAAATTCAAACCGACTATCACCCCAATAGAGTTCACCAATGTAGGAACAAAAATTTATCTTGGAAAAGGATAGAAATTTTGTGTAGGGATGGAAGATGGGTTTCTCTTAATCTCTTGGAGTTGTTTGACTTCCTGATGTTATCATGAAACACCTAAGTTTAAATGATGAGTTATGGTAAATTTAACTTTTTAATACCAATACTTTAATTCTCCTCTTACTTGGGGGTGGAAATTTGGACTAAACCCAACGTATTAATAAATTACCAGAGTCTGAACACGGTGTCTCAGGTTCGGTACCAACTTAATTTTGAGAGGAATTAGATATTATATCATATTCACGGATGTAAAACCAGATCTTCTTATAGTTACATAGGAGCAAAAACCTATACAAATAAGGAAAGAAAAATGAACAACTAATAAGAGAACAAATGTGGAAGAACGAGGCTTGGTTTTATAACGACTTTATTTTAACTTTTCGTTTTTAATGGCCTATTGCAAATTAGTAATGGAAACTGAATCTATTACGGCTAATAAGAGAACATATATGGAAAACAAAGAGTCTATGACAATGATTTTGGTTTTACTTTTCTATTTTTCAAAATTATGCTTGCTTCTTAGAATTTTTGCCTATTTTAAAAATTTATGCTTGCTTCTCAGAATTTCTTAGTTTTGTTTTTTGCTTGTCTCCATAGATAGTTCTGTTTTTCCCCCTTTCAATTTCACTCCGTGGGGAGTTCATATCCTTGGACACTATTGTTCCTATTCATCAATCAAATAATAGTTTGTAAGCATTTCTAGAGGGCTTCTCTAGCATTTTGTGACAATTGTTGGTGCATCGGTGAAGATTTCAAATTCAATGTCATCAGACAAGATATGAGTTTTCGAAAGATCTTCAGGGATCCATCAAGAGGACAAAGCAACCCGACTGCAGTTTACCTGGTCAAATAGAAAATGATTCTCCCATTCTTTACCTAGTTGCTCGATATTTTTTGTCCCCGATGAGTGGTTTAGTAAGCTATATGGATTCTGTGGACATTTTTGGTTCAATTAGGAACTCTGGATGTCGTTAGAACATGAACTTGTTTTCAACTTCCTAGTTGAAAAACTGTCTAATTGTTCGATTTGTCTCAGTGATAGTTGAGTAGATTCCATCAGTCTATAGAGTCCCAAGCGTTCATCTTCTTGGAAAAAAGAAAAAAACTTTCAGGCGTGGCCCCTGTTGATTCTACTGGTCCTTATTGTGCCATATTCAGGAGTCCTTCGGTCAGTTTGTTTCGAACTGGTGAGGATCATGATTAACTTTGACTCTTTGTTGGAAAAAAGATCAATTTATCTCCTAAACTTTTGGAGCTGTATCATTTATAACTCCAAACCAATAGTTGTATCAATTTAAACACTAACTTTTACAAATGATTCAGTTTAGACTCTATGTTAATGGTTTATAACTAGTTTTACTTTATTCTATTTTAAATCAACTCAAAATCACCCAAATAAAATCATGTTCACCCCCAATCCAATTATTTTCAGCATCTTTCCTATATTTTGTTAATTTCTGCATTTAAAATAGACCTCATACATGTGTTAACTTCAAACGAAATCCTAGAAGAGGGTCTAAATTGATTCATTTGTGAAACTTAAAGGTTTTACTTATACAATTATCAATTTGAGTGTGTCAACATTAAGTAGTAGTGTTAAGCAGTGATATTTTAGAGCCAAAATCAGAACTTCAATGATGTCAAGCATCAAAGTTTAAGCAATTTAATTTGTAATTTAACCGAAGAAAATCATTTCATTTGGTCTTTTATATGAAAATTTGAATAATATTGTATAGGAAATCTGCTTTTGGTAGGTATGTCCAATATTTTTTCTATTGAAACTTCTCGCAGGTGCCACTGAAATCATCCAGCCCATAACACGAGGATCTGAACCAATGAAGATAGAAAGTGCTTTTAATGGTAATGGTTATGTGATGCTTTTGGTTAGAATGTGTCGACATAAAATTGTGAATATGCTCATCATTTCTCTGGAACTTATGTTTTTCTGTTTAGGACTCTTGAAATATACTTTGATTTGGGTTATTTTCTTTGAATATTATGTTTGAGTTATTATTTTTATGCACAAGGATTATTGAATGTTAGTAGTGTATCAGGAAGTTGTTGCAATGGTAATGAGACGAGCAAATGTATTTTGTGATCTCATCATATATGAAATTGAAGTTATTGAAGTTTATATTGGAGTCTCATATCCATATTTCTATCACATTTTAGTTTGTACGCGATTATTTTTCCTTCCAGAATTTCAGTTGTATTTAATCGGTCTTGAACCTTGTATTTTGTGTGATTGTCTCATAGGTTTTATAAAAAATTGATTGGTGTAAATTTGAATTTTATGCCAAAGAAAATTCTTAATTTTCAATTTTGTGTATTCAGATTTCTAAATAGACATGAGCTTTTTATAATGTTGAGACTAATAGGTTCTTTGGTCATACTATAGTTTTTAACAAATTTGAAAATTTCAAACCTTAATCTAAATTTTGTCTAATAAAATTTCAAAACTTAGTTTAATTTTCAAAGTTTTAAAGATCAGATAAACACAAAATCTGAACTTTTAGGATTAATCAAATTTAAACCTCAATAACTAAATTTGTAATTTAATCAAATTTAAATCTCAATGAAGATGCAGTTATAATGTTGTGACAATGCCAAAGTTGCAAAAAAAAAAAAAAAAAAAAAAAAAAAAAACTGTAGGGCGAAGATATGAATATGTAAAGAAAACAGGTATGTTTATACTTTGATTCCACCCAAAGAGCAATAATTAAGACAGTAATAATAAATACAAAAAGCCTTTTGTTCTATTTTGACGGCCAAATTGTATTTGATATATATATAAAACCCTTTTTGGCCGAGGTAGGGTTGAAGAGAAATGACCAGAAATTTGTTAAGAATTTAATGGCGAAAGAAACAGCAGCATCTTTGTTTCAGGCACTGCTACTGTTGTTTGTTTTTTGATCGGAAGCAGGATCCCAACCTGGAGGTTTGATGTTTGGCCAATCACCCCGACATCCCAACCGAATGTAAAGACTTTTCTTATCTACAATAACATAGCACAGCAATTCACTCAACTGAAATATACCCGAATCACACAAGCAGAGCAATTATTCACAGTACAAGAGAAAATCGACAGCCTTGACGTCACAAACTTCAATATGAAATCAGATCACAAGATCAAAAGTCGTTCCTTCAGGTGGTTCCACTATATAATATTGAACACTTGTTTCTTATTGTATTCTTTTAATCAATAACATTGGTTTGATGGATTCGTCCATCAAAATATCGGGTTAAAAGCATGAAATAAATTGCAAATCTGGAAAAATGAGCAGCCTCTGAGCAAAAGCAAAATAATGAAGTGGCTAAATATTCTTGTTCATTGAGAGTGTTTTTGGGTCATAAGACTCACAACTAACAACATATAGTTTCAAGCTAAACATGGGACTTTACAGTGACCAATGGTTAGATTCACAAAACTGGCACAAAAACTAGCATTATTATTAAATCACTAGACAATCCAAAAGTTTAAGCTAAAGGATTATATTTAGTTACCTCAAGTTTCTATACGGGTTTAACCGTTGAATTCCAAGAAGCATTGCAAAAAGGATTTAACAATATATCAAAGAAGTGGTTATCCCTTTTTCCTAATTAGATAATGGGAGGGATTGGTTTATGAGTCCAACTTTACGTTCATGTTAGATAATAAACCACTACTCATATTTGTCCTTTTCGTAGGTCACAGCAAACTTGAAGCCTTTAAATTCAAGAAAAGTAGCTGTTCAATTTGACACATTCAAAATTCTTGGTCTGGACGTATGACTGAAGCTATTTTAACTAGACACCCTGCTTAAGATCACATTCTAATAATTAAACATTTTTTTAACGTTGAAATGTCTCCCTCCCCTTTCCTCCCACACCAACTCCTCACCCCTTCCTCCATCCATTCCGCCGGAACTCACCATGCCTCCTCATCTTAACCTTGCCTCCTTCCCTCCTTCTCCCCCTCCCTCCAACCACTCACCGGTGTCTCTCCCTCCCCTTTGCCTTTAGTGTCCTTCTCTGGCGTTTTTTGCCATGGAACTAAAAAGTTGTTGCATCCTCGATCACTTCTTCTGTATATAGCAAGAGGGACCCGGTTTCCATGTGGAAGACTTGAAAAGAGGCCAAACCATTTTCCTTTCAATGGCCTCAGCCCCTGGCTCCAAGAAAGCTTTCGTAGACTCTTGATTGGCTCAACATTTGAATTTTTCTTACTAAAGGAAAGTAGACCAGAGCTTCATCCGTCTAGCCAAATTTCGAGCCAAAGATATGTGGTTTGTAGAATGTGCAGTTTGGCCTGCTTCAGGGGGATGAAAGAACATCCACATTCCGTATGGTGATGATAAATCCGGATGGCAAGATTTCAAGGACATGATTGGAGTCAGCATCCACAACTTCAAAGAGTCCCCCTGTTCAACAAGTCTTTCTTCAATGAAGTTCCCTTCTGAGCTAGAACAGGTCAGTAATATTTGGCCAGTGCCTTCCCCCTTAGGGCCTCATGAAAGAAGTTACTCAAAAGTGTTAAAAGGGAGAAAGGAGTTTCCTTATTCGGCCTTTAAGTCCTCTAAGATTAATGTCGAATCTCATCTGAAGTCCCCTGTTCCAACTTTGGTAAAACAGAGTAAGAAATCTTTTTGGATTCAGAAGAATCATGAAGTTATCAAAGAAGACTTTAGTAGCTTATGGATCATTTCAAGACTTTTGGTATTTAACGAGTGGAAGGAAATAGCAAAAGAACTAAGTAAGGCCTTCAGCACCAATGTCATTATCAATCCCTTGTTTGCAGACAAAGCTTTAATTAAGGTCAGCCAAGGTGATTTGAACGATCTAGTTATATCTTAGGGCAAGTGGCAGCTATTCGGTTTTTATCACTAGATGTTCGAAAAATGGAATCCAATAAGGCATGGTAGACCCTTAGTAATGAAAGGATTTGGGGGCTGGTTATCAATCAAGAACCTCCCACTAGATTATTGGTGCAAAAATACTTTTGAAGCAATAGGGGCCTATTTTGGTGGTCTTGAATCAATAGCAATAGAAACTCTTAATCTCACCAATTGTTTGGAAGCTAAAATTCAAGTCAGAAGAAATCTTAGTGGCTTCATGCCGACAACCACTTAAATTAAAGATGAAAATCATGGCAATTTCTACTTAAATTTAGGTGACATCGAATGCCTAGAAGCGCCCTTCAAGTCTTTTGGTAATTTACTTTTTAAGGATTTTTCTAATCCAATAGACTTGGTTCGTTTGAATCAAGTTATAAAGGACGAAGGTGTCAATTTCCAAATTGCTGTTTCAGATTGGTCCTTCCTTGTTTCTTCTCAGTCCAAGCCAAGTTTCTCAAGAAACCCGAATCCGTCTCCAAAAAAGTCTATCTCGAAGCCACAGATCTTGAAAAGAGATGCGAGCATTGCCAAGGAATGTGAAAAGTCACCTCCATTGGAAAGAAACACTGATAAATCAGCCACTTAATCTTTGGTTTTAGCGGTAGAAGTCGAACAGCCATCAGAAGGTGGAGAGTTCCCAGTGAAAGAGGTTGAAAAGTCACAGATTCTTGATGAAGAAACTGAAAAGGCGCCTCAAATAGTCTCCTAGCCTATTCCAATCTTGTCAGAAGATTCAGTTGCCAAGAGTCTCCCCTCGGTTTTCACTTTCTGAAGAAGGCCCTCTCTCTGCCATTAAGAAGAGAGATTTTGGGAGGTAGTTCAGCCGGCAATTTCCCTTTAGAAGTTGAAAAGCCACTCGCACAAAAGAAAGAAAAGTCATTAGGCCTCTACAACATGGGAAAATTTAGTTCTCGGCAGACAATTTTTTTTGCCCCGAGCACTAAAGAAGCTCAAACGTCATTTAAGCCTGCTTCACTCCTCCCCTGCCCTTCCATGAGTAAGTCTTCTTCCCTTGTCTCCGTAAAACAGTTGGATCCTTTGCCACTGTTAGATTCAGTGCCCAACTCAAGCAGTCTCGCCCCCTTTCTTGTGCCTTCCCCTTCTCCCTGCATTAAGTCGACGCCCAGACCTAGCAGACCAGTGGCCAAACGGCACTCCAAAGCAAGACATTCCTCATGCCTCTTTAAATCCTTTTCAAAGCATTTCATCAGAAGAAAGCACTTGAAGGAATCTTTTAAGAATACTTGCCTCAGAGTAAAGCCAGTGGTTGATCAACATCCGAATCTACTAGAAGCTAGATGCACTTCTTCTCAAGGACTGTTCCAAAATATCAGGTCAGCCCCCCTATCTTCTCACCCTCCTTTCTTTGAACACTATTTTTTCCTTGCCTAATTCAGAGTTAAATTTTCTGAGAGGCTCACCAAGTTCCTCCCCAGGTGCATCTTCAAAAGAAAAGGGAGATGCCCTCATTGAATCCCCTTTCAACGTGAGTAGTGAAGAAGTTGATTGGATCAATACAGATGAAGATTCAAAGGATTCAAGGAAAGAAGCATCTCTTTTATCTGACTTAAATCCCCTGTTCCAGACAGAGGATGAAAAGCCTTCAGAAGCAATAGTATCCGACACCATTTCTCCTGCCTTTCCGTTTGATCTTTCAGCCCACCTGAAGTCCATAGTCACTGATTGCAAACTTATATTGGATTGACAGTTGGCTGTTAAGGCTGCATGCAAAACTTCGGTCTATAAAAATGAAAATTATGACATAGAACACGAGAGGCCTAAAAGATGCTAATAAGAGATTGGCTCTCAAGCGATTTCTAAAGAAACATAATCCTTCGGTAGTTTTAATTCAAGAATCAAAGAAAGAGAGTTTTGAAGCAAGCTTCATCAAATCCCTTCGGAGCTCCAAAGAGATAGGCTGGGATTTTGTTGAATCATATGGCACTTCTGGTGGTTTACTGATAATGTGGGACTTGAGCTTGATTTCTGAGAATGAAACTTTGAAATGTGGGTATTCTTTATCAATAAAATGCACCACTGTTTGTAAAAAGACTTGCTGGATCACTAATGTTTATGGGCCAAATGACTACAAAGAAAGAAAATTTGTTTGGCCAGAACTTCTCTCTCTCTCAGTTTATTGTAAGGAAGCTTGGTGCATCGGTGGAGACTTTAATATTACAAGATGGGCCCACGAGAGATTCCCTTTGGGCAGAAGCACTAAAGGTATGAGGAAATTTAATGACTTCATAGACCAAGCCAAACTTCTGGAGGTCCGGTTGAGAAATGACAATTTTACTTGGTCAAGGGAAGGTGTTTCAGTTTCAAGATCTCTATTAGACTGATTTTACATCTCTAAAGCATGGGATGAGTTGTTTGAAAGCTCTATAGCCAATAGACAAGGCCATACCTTATCCGATCACTATCCAATTTTACTAGAAGCTACGGCTCCTAAGCTGGGATCCCTCCCCTTTTAGATTCTGCAACAGCTGGCTGCTCAATAAGGAATGTTTCAAACTCATTGAGACAGCTTGGTTAAATAGTGAAGCTCGTGGTTGGGCTGGTTTTGCCCTTAATCAGAAACTGAAAAAGGTGAAAACAGCAGTCAAGGAGTGGCACTCTAAATTCCAAGAAGATCAAAAAAGGAAAGAAGAGGAGCTGTTAGAAGAAATTGAAAAGTGGGATGCTCTTGCCGAAAGTTCTAACCTCTCTAACAATGAAATTGCAACTAGATCCTCTTTGAAATTTGATTTAATGTCACTCTATAGGCTAGAGGAAGTTAATCTAATTCAGAAAAGTAAGTTGAATTGGCTCAAGTTGGGAGATAAAAACACAAGCTTCTTTCATAGATTCCTTGCAACAAAGAAGAGAAGAAACTTCATCTCTGAACTAGTAGATGATCAAGGGGTGCCAACTAAGTCTTGTAGAGAGATTGAAAGCTTAATCCTGAATTTCTATAGTAGCATCTTCCTTAAATCTCCAGGGAGGAGACACATTCCTTTAAACCTAGAATGGTCGTGTATCAATTCAAACCAGAATTTGACATTACAAGCCAAGTTTTCAATTACAGAAATAAAATCAGCCATAAAAAACCTTGGAAAATGCAAAGCCCCTAGCCCTGACGGCTTCACCATGGAGTTTTTGTTGAAATTTTGGAACCTGATCAAGGCAAGCTTTCAATCCACCTTTGAGGAATTCTACAAGAATGGTAAGCTTAATGCTTGTATAAAAGAAAACTTCACCTATTTAATTCAAAAGAAGAAAATAGCAGCTGCGGTCAATGATTTCAGGCCAATCAGTTTAACTACCGTGATATATAAGGTCATTGGTGATATATAAGGTCATTGCAAAGGTGCTGGCCGAAAGACTAAAATCGGTAATGCCTAATATCATTGCTCCTTCCCAAAGTGCCTTCATTGAAGGAAGGCAAATTTTGGATCCCATTCTTATTGCTAACGAAGCAGTGGAAGAATATCGAGTAAAAAAGAAGAAGGATTGGATTCCCAAGCTTGACATGGAAAAGGCCTTCGACCGTGTTAACTGGGATTACTTAGAAAAAGTGTTGAGAAACAAGAATTTCAGCTAGAAATGGATAGAGCGGATTATGGGGTGCGTAAAAAATCCAATGTTTTCAGTCTTCATCAATGGTCGACCAAGGGGAAGAGTGGCTGCCACAAGAGGCTTAAGGCAAGGTGATCCCCTCTCACCATTCCTTTTCCTTCTTGTTAGTGAAGTGTTAAGCGCATTGGTGAACAAGCTTATTCAATCCGATCTTGTTGAAGGATTTGTGGTCGACAAATAAAAAATCCATGTTTCCATCCTTCAGTTCGCAGATGACATTTTATTATTTTGTAAGCATGACAACACCATGCTTGCAAAACTTAAGCAAACAGTGGAGTTTTTGAATGGTGTTTGGGTCAGAAAGTGGATTGGGAAAAATCAGCCCTTTATGGTATTAATGTGGATGAAAATGAGCTGATTTCCACCGCTGCATCTCTGAATTGTAAGGCTGACCACCTTCCCTTCTCCTACCCAGGGTCGCCTCTAGGTGGTTATCCGAAAAAACTATCCTTTTGGCAACCGGTATTGGATAAATTTCAAGCTAAACTGGATAAATGGAAAAGATTCAATCTCTCAAGAGGAGGTAGAGCCACTTTATGCAAGTCAGTCCTGTCAAATCTTCCAACTCATTATATGTCCATCTTCCTTATGCCTAAAGGAGTTATTTCAAAAATGGAGAGGATAACAAGGAACTTCTTTTGGGAAGGACATAATGGAAGCAAGCTGAATCATTTGGTGAAGTGGGTTTCGGTGCAAAAACCCTTGGCGGATGGAGGCCTCGACCTTGGTGGTTTCAAAACAATGAATTTAGCACTCCTAGCTAAATGGGGATGGAGATACTTTAACAAGGAAGATTCCTTCTGGGGCCCGGTAGTCAGAAGCATACATGGCAAAGATTCCTTTAATTAGCACATGGCAGGCAAAGGTGGTAGAAGTTTGAGAAGCCCTTAGGTTAGTATCTCGAAGTCTTGGCTGAAAGTTGAGTCTTTGGCCACATTCAAGCTCGGAAATGGCAGCCGGATTGCGTTTTGGTTAGACCCTTGGGAAAGAGTGACTCCCTTCAATACCTTGTTTCTATGTCTTTTAGAATCACCTTGTTTCCAAATGGTTCAGCAGCTGACCATTGGGACAGCCGCTTGGCCTCATGGTCAATCTCCTTCCGCCGCTTACTTAAAGATGAGGAGGTGCTTGCATTTCAAGACCTGCTTGGAAAAATTGCAACAAGAAGAGTCTCAGTTGAGTTTGATAAAAGGGAGTGGTCCATATCAACCTCGGGTCTTTTCACGGTCAACTCTCTTAAAATCCACCTTTCCCCCTCCTCCCCTTTGGATAATTTTCTCTTCTCGGCCCTATGGAAGACAAATAGCCCTCGAAGAATTAGCATTCTCATCTGGATAATGTTTTATGGTCAACTAGATGTAGCCTCGGTTTTACAAAACAAGTTCCCATCCAACTCCCTCTCCCCTTCAATTTGTCCACCGAGCCTTCACTCTAACAAAGATCCTCTCCACCTCTTCTTTTCGTGCTCATACTCAGTTTGGTGCTGGGAGAAGTTGTTGTCCATCTTCAATCTCTCATGGGTCATGAACAATGATTTCAGGGGAAACATATTGCAGCTTTTAGTTGGAACAAGCCTCCATAATTCCAGCCATTTACTTTGGATTAACGCGGTCAAAGCTCTTTTGGCAGATTTATGGTTTAAGAGAAATCAAAGGGTGTTTCATGATAAATCTCTTGGGTGCCAAGATCGCCTCAAATCTGCCCGTCGTCGTGCTTCTTCTTGGAGTATCCTCTCCAAGCATTTTAATAGCTGCAGTTTAACGGATTTCAATCTCAACTGGAGAGCTTTTATCTTCCATCCCAACGGTGGATCTTAGCTTCGCCAGCTGTTTGCTCTCCCTCGTTTATTTCAATTTGTCTTGTTCTAAGTTTTCCCCCTTCTTCGGCCATTGTTTGGGACTAATTATGCGGTTTGTTTCATGTTTTGACTTCTCTTAGTATTAGTTTTAATTCTCTTTTCTTGGATGTGATGGGGCGCTAAGAGGGTGTCAACCTAGTTGAGATGCCCGGGTGC
The DNA here is from genome assembly GCF_027475165.1 of Benincasa hispida. Classification (NCBI taxonomy): domain Eukaryota; kingdom Viridiplantae; phylum Streptophyta; class Magnoliopsida; order Cucurbitales; family Cucurbitaceae; genus Benincasa; species Benincasa hispida. The sequence goes on from NC_143488.1 coordinate 843,939, forward strand.
GCTTGCTAATCCTTTTAGTCTTTGCTTTGCTCATTGTATAATCCTCTTGTACTTTGGGCTTTAGCTCACAATTATCTTAATATAATGAATCGTTTTTGTTGAAATACGTTAAATTAGCCCTAAGGGCATTTTTGTCTTTTTACTATATTTGCTAAATTAGGGTTTCACTTCATTCTATTTATATCTGAGGTTGGGTCTATTGTAAACATGACATAAAATAATAAGTTCTTTTCTACCGTGGTTTTTCTTCCCTGAATTAGGGTTTTCCACGTAAACTCCTTGTGTCGTCTTCTTTTCCTATTTCAATATAGTATCAGAGCAAGGTGATGAAACCCTAACCCCAGTAGAAGAAACTCAGTCATCAAACTTGATAGGTGAAGGTACGCTGACTAATGAGGCTGTGATTCAAGCAGCGGTTGACCGCTATCTCCGAACCATCATCCCAGGTGGCTCAGCCGAACAGATCCAACTGGCGAGCCGAACAGCAGGTGGTGGGATTGCTCCAGCTGGCGCGCCGATTAGCTTCCAGTCTCAGCCGTTCCAACTGAACACCATCGATCGGACCTTTCCAGCTGAACAGCAGGTGGTGGTGGAAGGTCACGCTTTCCAGCCGGCGCACGCGAAGGGGTCACAACCGATCGGACCTTCAACTTCGCACAACCGTCTCAGCCTCGCAAGTTCTCCAGCCGGCGCACGCAATCGATCTATAGCCGGTAGGTATCTCGACGTCGCACAGAATCGGATCTACACCAGACGGTCATGGGTTTGCTCCAGCTACCGGGTCGGGTTAGATCGGTGTGATTTCTTCAGCCTCACAGCCGATCGCCGAGCCTTTTGTCCGTTACCCACCATCACAGCCGTCTGGGAGCAGCGCCGGTAACGGGTTGCCAAACTTTGCCGTTGGTGGACTTCCGGCAGTAGCTTCTTCATAGTACCATGGTGGACAGCCTCTTCCTCATGTATATCCAGTTCAGCCCCAGTTTCGAATGGGTGATTCCATTGAAGAAAATCCCATGGTGTTTAGACAGAAAAATTCCAGATCTGAATCTCATGGGGAACTCCAACAACAATTAGTTAGTCTTCAGCAACAGATGGTCGCCCTGGGAGCCAGATTGAATGGCCATGATTCTTCCCCGATGTATTCAGAAAATCCGGTATCAATGTTTCCTACTCCTCCAACTTCTAATCTTTTATCTGGAACAATTGGAAATTTTGCAGGAATGATCACGGGAGAGAAGTTGAATGGGCAAAATTACTTCTCTTGGTCCTAAACAATTAAAATGGTTCTTGAGGGACGCCATAAGTTTGGATATTTAACTGGAGAGATACCACGACCGAATCCTGGGGATCCTCAAGAGCGTGTCTGGAAGCCAAAGGATTCTTTACTCCGCTCAATGTTAATCAGTAGCATGGAACCACAAATCGGGAAACCCTTACTCTATTCAGCCACTGCCCGAGATATTTGGGATGCAGTTCGAAGGTTATATTCGAGGCGTCAGAACGCATCCCGCCTGTATACTCTACGTAAACAGGTTCACGAATGCAAACAAGGGAGCATGGATGTAACGTCATACTTCAGCAAGATGTCATTGTTATGGCAAGAAATGGATCTATGTCGGGAGATCATCTGGACTTGCCCACAAGATGGAATTCAATACTCCAAGATAGAAGAGGTTAAGCGTGTGTATGATTTTCTTGCCGGGCTGCACCCCAAATTTGATACAGTTCGCAGTAGAATACTAGGGCAGAAACCAATTCCGTCTCTCATGGAGGTCTGTTCAGAAGTTAGATTGGAAGAAGATAGATCGAGTGCAATGAACGGGTCAGGTGTTACCACTGTAGAGTCAGCTGCCTTCGGGGTGAAGTCCGCTGGAGCTGATGGTGACAAGCAGAATAGTAAAACACCCCCAGTTTGTGAGCATTGCAAAAAACAGTGGCACACGAAGGATCAGTGTTGGAAATTGCATGGTTGCCCTCCAAATGGTAAACGTCGCCCTCCGAATGACAAGTCGAAATCTGGGTGTGCTCTAATGGGTGAATCAGTTGAGGGGGTTGCACAACCTCAGACACAGCCTCCAGTGACTAATCCTGGTGATTCAGGTACCATAGGAATCGGAACAGTTGCTCAATCAGGTAACCCTCAATCTTTTAGTTTCCTTGCTGAAGGGAATGAGTTATGGATTCTAGATTCAGGAACAACCGATCACTTGACTGGCTCATCCGACCGGTTTCTCTCATACTATCCAAGTGCTGGAATGAGAGGATTCAAATTGCGGATGGGTCCTTCGCTCCTGTTGCTGGAAAAGGCAGACTGTCACCGTTTCAGGGATTAACTCTGCAAAATGTCTTACATGTGCCCAAAATTTCTTACAACTTATTATCAATAAGCAAAATAACAAAAGATTTGAACTGTAGAGTTGTCTTCTCACCAGATACTGCTTTGTTTCAGGACTTGAGCTCGGGGAGGACGATTGGCACTGCCCGATATGACAGAGGCCTATATTTCCTTTCTGCAGATGCTTCCTCCAGAAGCTTGTTTAGGACTAGTCTTTTATCTACGTTTACTATATCTGAAACAAATTATTTATTGTGGCATTTTCGTCTTGGACATCCTAGTTTTCAATATATGCGATATTTGTTTCCTCATTTATTCCATAATGTGAATGTTTCTTCATTATCTTGTGATGTCTGTATACGTGCTAAACAACCTCGCGTGTCATTTGTTTCTCAGCCCTATAAGCCTACCCAGCCTTTTCACTTGGTCCACAGTGATGTTTGGGGTCCCTCGAGCATTGCTATCCTGTCTGGTAAACGGTGGTTTGTAACTTTCATTGATGACCATACCCGACTTACATGGGTATATCTCCTTGCTGATAAGTCCGAGGTTTTATCTACCTTCAAACAGTTCTATACCACTGTATTAACACAGTTTAACACAAAGATTGCCATCCTTCGAAGTGACAATGGTCGTGAGTTTGTCAACCACACCTTCCAGGAATTCCTAGTGTCAAAAGGGATCATCCATCAAAACTCATGTGCATATACTCCACAACAAAATGGAGTAGCTGAACGAAAAAATCGCCATCTCATTGAAGTTGCTCGTTCCTTGATAATTCCAGCGTCTCTTCCTTCGTACCTGTGGGGAGATGCGGTTCTTACCGCAGCTCATCTAATTAATAGAATGCCTTCACGAGTTCTAAAGTTTCAAACCCCTCTTGAGTGCTTCAAAGAGTCCTATCAGTCTACCCGTCTTATTCCTGAGGTTCCTCTTCGTGTGTTTGGGTGTACAGCCTTTGTTCATACTCATGGTCCACACCGGACTAAGTTTGCTCCACGAGCTAAAACATGTGTGTTTGTCGGGTATCCCCTTCATCAGCGAGGCTATAAATGCTTTCATCAATCTTCCAGAAAATATTTTGTCACTATGGATGTCACGTTCCTTGAAGACAAACCGTTCTTTCCCATTAGTCATCTTCAGGGGGAGACCACGAATGAAGAGACTAACAATTCCACGTACTCCATACCCATTAGCCTCAACCTTGAGCCTAGTCCGAATATTCCTGAACCTGAGCTTAGTCCCAATGTTCCTGGACCTAGTCTACCTAGTCTTGAACCTAATTCTGCTCTTGTTGTTCCCGTGTCGGTTCTTCCTACTAGACAAGTGCCCTGGATAACATATTATAGGAGGAATCTCAGAAAGGAAATTCAGGAAACCTCTGGTGTTCCATCGGAAAGTGTCCAAGCGTCGGAACCAGCTCAGGTTCAAGATCTCGTTGTTTCAAAGGAGAGTCTTGAAGAAAAGTCTGGGAACATAGAAAATGACGAAATGAGCTCAGAGAAGGTTGAAACTTCAGGAAGGAATGAGATGCTGAAAGAAGATGCAGAATTGTCTCAAAAGTCTGATACTGAAGAGGGACAGACGAAAACTGACAACTATGATACCACTCTGGATATGCCAATTGCTCTGAGAAAGGGAACCAGGTCATGTACAAAATACCCTTTGCATAGCTTTCTGACCTATAGTAACTTATCTCCTGTTTTTAAGGCTTTTACTACTCAGCTAGATGCTCTAACAATACCTACCAGTGTACATGCGGCCATGGAAGTTCCCGAGTGGAAAGCAGTAGTAATGGAGGAAATGAGAGCTCTTGAGGCAAATAAGACTTGGGAGTTAGTAGTTCTCCCTAGAGGTCACAAAACAGTTGGTTGCAAATGGGTGTTCACAGTGAAGTATAAGTCTAACGGAACACTCGAGAGGTATAAAGCCAGGTTAGTTGCTAAAGGATTCACTCAGACATATGGGATTGATTATTCAGAAACTTTTTCCCCAGTGGCTAAGTTAAACACGATTCGTGTTCTTCTGTCTGTCACCGTGAATAAAGATTGGCCCCTACATCAACTAGATGTAAAGAACGTATTCCTAAATGGTGAGTTGGAAGAGGAAGTTTATATGAGTCCACCTCTAGGTTTCGAAGCTAAGTTTGGGAATCATGTTTGCAAACTCAGGAAGTCTTTATATGGGTTGAAACAGTCTCCTAGGGCCTGGTTTGACAGGTTCACCGTGTTTGTTAAGTCCCAAGGGTTTGTTCAGGGGCATTCTGATCATACCTTGTTTACCAAAAAATCACCCTTAGGAAAGATTGCTGTGTTGGTAGTGTATGTTGATGACATCATCCTATCAGGGGATGATACGGCAGAAATTGCTAAGCTAAAGCAAAGGATGGCAAGTGAATTTGAAATTAAGGATCTTGGTAGTTTAAGGTATTTTCTAGGGATGAAAGTGGCAAGATCAAAAGCAGGAATATTTGTTTCTTAGCGGAAGTACACTCTGGACTTGTTAAAGGAAACAGGAATGACTGGATGCAAACCTATTGACACTCCTATTGAGGTCAATAGCAAACTGAAAAGTGTTTCGGAAGAAGTTCCTGTGAATAAGGAGAGGTATCAACGCCTAGTAGGAAAACTGATTTACTTGTCTCATACTAGGCCGACATCTCCTATGCTGTGAGGAGCACATGGAAGCTGTGACTCGAATTTTGAGATATTTAAAGTCCACCCCTGGGAAGGGCTTGGTTTTCAGGAAACATGACACACGAAGCATATACTGACTCAGATTGGGCCGGATCTATGACTGATAGAAGGTCAACCTCAGGGTACTGTACCTTTGTATGGGGAAATTTGGTAACTTGGCGGAGTAAAAAACAGGGTGTAGTGGCCAGAAGTAGTGCTGAGGCAGAGTATAGAGCTATGAATCTAGGAGTGTGTGAAGAAATTTGGTTGCAGAGAGTTTTATCTGATCTTCACGAGAGTAGTCCAGGGCCTATGAAGCTGTATTGTGATAATAAGGCTGCCATCAGTATTGCGAATAATCCCGTGCAACATAATAGAACCAAACATGTGGAAATTGACAGGCACTTTATTAAAGAAAAGTTAGACCGCGGAGCTATTTGTATTCCCTATGTACCTTCAGTCCAACAGATTGCCGATGTTTTTACGAAAGGGTTATCGAGACAGACATTTGAAGCTTGTAGTAGCAAGTTGGGTCTTGCCGATATCTATGCCCCAACTTGAGGGGGAGTGTTGAAATACGTTAAATTAGCCCTAAGGGCATTTTTGTCTTTTTACTATATTTGCTAAATTAGGGTTTCACCTCATTCTATTTATATCTGAGGTTGGGTCTATTGTAAACATGACATAAAATAATTTCTTTTCTACCGTGGTTTTTCTTCCCTGAATTAGGGTTTTCCACGTAAACTCCTTGTGTCGTCTTCTTTTCCTATTTCAATAGTTTCCTTTTCAAAAAAAAAAAAAAAGATTATATTTAGTTATGTCGTTATACTCATACTTTAATACTCCCCCACTTATGGACTTGAAAATATATGTAAGACCCAAAAGCTTAAGTTGAGGGGTCACGGTCAATTTAATTATATCAACTCTTTAACAATTTCCAATTAATATGATATCATATTCGTGTGGATCATAATTCAAATCGAATTGAATCTGATGGAAAATTGGAAATCAGTTGTTATCTATCTGTAACTGTAAGGCTGTCTGAAGTAATGACTTAGATTTAGATATATATATATATATAAGCTTCAATATTCTCATTATATCTTGAAATGCAGAAAACATTTCTGTATGAGATGAATTTGAGATTGACATAAATTGTACCTGGAAGGTTTTTGTCCGACAGAATAAGTTGCTTAAGGGCACTTAATGCTGCCTGAGCCACTGCTTTTGAATGAGCATCATCCCAACCCTGAAGTTTAACTACAACTTCTGCATTTGAGTATGCTAGCTTACTGTCTTGCATGTGTCTCCTAGCTTCTTCCTTAGCTGCACTTTCATCTGCATTTAAAGCGCACCAACATTCATTTGTCATTGCCATTTTAAGTCCTCAACTCTTCTCGTTTCTACCATATTATTATGGAAGCTTTTAGTTGGTCTCTGACGTGTTTTAATAACATCTTTTGATCTTCTTGTGTCTACATTGGTGGATCATCCTTTTGATGGTATTAAAAAGATGGTTTGGTTGGCAATACTCGTGCTTTCCTTTGGAGCCTTTGGTGCGAGCACAATGGTCGTCTTTCAGGGATTCTTTTTCCTCTTTCGATAGGTTTTTGAATTTGGTTATGTCCACTGCTTTCTATTAGTGCAAAACTAAATACCCTTTTATTCATTATAGTTTATCTTTTCCAATTGGAAATGTTTGTTGTAATCACCTATAGATGTTGGGGTTCCCTATTTCATTTATCAATAAATTGTTTCCTGTTTCCAAAAAAAAAAAAAAAATGTTTCAAGTGAATGTACATTAAAATTTGCATCTATAGAAAACTAGAAATGGACCTCGTGCCATCTTGTAGACAAAAAGTTTTGCAAAACTTTGAAACTAAAGTATTCACCAACTGGTGGAAAAGAAAGACTGAAATTAAGATGGGTGTGAAAATTTTGAAACTAAATGGAACAGAGACAATGTAGAGAAGTTACCTGTAGCCTCAGTTTGTGAAAGCCAGACAGTGAATCCTGCATAAAGATGTCTCCAAGTATCAGTCCTTCCTGCAGCTCCCAGTTGACCTCCTAACGTTGCAACAACAGCACGGACGTGGCTGTGTGATCAACAGGAAGAACATACATCCTCCAATTCTATCAACCAACCAAATGCTAAAAGACGAGGCAAGTATTAAACATACCTGCTTAAACTTTCTAATACAGTGTTTTCTGCTTGTGCTACAGCTTCGAAGCCTTCAGCAAGCATCCCTGGAATTGATTAGTCATTAACACACTGCAAAATCGGTGATATAAGTCATTTTAAGCATGTAACATAATTTTGGTTCTCTAGTCTGAGTTAGCACTATCAAATTTCGAGGTAAATAGTAAATCATAGGGACTTGGTGTTAAACCTCCCATTGTAAATATGCGTGCAATGCAGGGTGAAAAGGAATCAAAACGTTAGAAGTTATTAAGAGAATCTGATGTAGGGATTTTACCTTAGTAGTTTGGGTTAGATCTTGGTAAAATGTTTTTAGTTTCTTTTTCATATTGTTAATTCTTAGTTTTTTAGGCAACACCATTACTCATTTCCTTGCACGACTTGTCTTCTCCCTTGCAAGACTTGTCTTCGTCTTTGCATGGTTTCCACAATTTCTCTTCTTCTTCACGTGAGTTACGTGACTGTACTTTGTTTTCGCACTCTCCTTCTCTACCCATGAATTTCACATCTTCTCAGTTTTGGATGATTTTTTTCCCTTAAAATTTTCTCACATGGTGAACTAATTTCCCCATAACACATTGGATTCCAATCATCCCTTTCGTGTTTTCTTCCAGCTGCAAGGATTGGCCCGAATTTAGGTGTTCATGAAAACATTTCTACCTCCATTGGTCGTGATCAAATCTGAAAGAAAAACTTCTGCCTTTGAACGCTCTTCTTGTGCTCCAGTTCTCCACTCTTGGCAATTATCTTAAACTTGAACTTTATTCTTAGTTCTTGAAAAAGGTACGCTAAAAGGTTTGCTCTAGTAAATTAGTGTGCTATGTCGAATATACGGCAATGAGAGTTTTTCTATTTTCCGCCAACAGTAGTCAACAGTGGGCTGTTGGCGCATGCAATTGGCATGATACCAAATTGATGTAGCCTGAAACAAGAGAGAATTCTCTCCAAGAAGTCTAAACTTAATCTTCATTATCAATCAAATGTTAATGAATACACGAGTACAATCTTCTATTCATAGAGAATTGGAAACAAACTAGCAATTAAGAATATGAAAATGAACTCAAAATATTTAAACAAAAATTAATCTTTTTTTTAAACGAAAACGGAACTTTTCATTGATATAACGAAAAGAGCAAAGCTCAAATTACAAAGAGACGTGAACCAAATAAACCATAAGAATCAGGAGATGCACCTGGATATCTCAACTAAGTTGACACATCCATAGCACCTTCATCAAATCCAATACAAAACGATATTTCAAAGATTACAATAGATCTAAAATACTTGATTACATAGAAAAAAACAAAAGCATTTCAATTAAGGCAAACATCCTGAATAGAATAATCTTCAAAGAGCTTGGATTACGAACTCCAAGAAGAAGCTAAAAGATGAAATGAACCCCATCTGTCTGACCAATCCTTGTAATTATCCTGGAACATTCTCTGATTACGTTCAAACCAAATCTCAGATACCAAAGCTTTAACTGCATTTGACCATATAATCTGAGCTCTAGAAGATAGAGAAGAACCAACCAAAAGATGTGAAATATCATCCTTTACATTGTTCCCAAAAGCCCACAGCAAACCGAAGTTAGAAAATAAGTTCCACCAGCAATTTCTTGAGAAAGAACAATCAAATAACAAATGCTGCAAATCTTCTCCATTGGCTAAACACAGTAGACAAAATGAGGGTGAAAGATGTTTACTCCGCATCTTACGTTACAAAGTAAAAGAGCAACTAAGGGCATCATAAAGCAGAATCCAAGTCAAAATATTGATTCTTTTGTGACATTTTGATTTCCAAAGGGCTTTGTACATCACCTTTTCAAAACGAGTAGAAGCAATCAAATATTTTGACAAAGATTTCCCCGAGTACCTTCCTGAAGCATTCAAAGACCATAATCTCGAATCTGGTAAAGAAGAAATTCTAGTGCCCTCAATTTTACACAACAGCTGCTGAAATTCAACAATCTCTTCTTTTTTTAGCCACCTACGGAATAAAAGGTTCCAAGAACCAATAACCGAGTCCCAATGATCATTGACACTCCAATTGGAGAAGCAGCAATGTGAAAAAGCTTAGGAAAGCAAACCTTGAAAGGAATATCAGAGCACCATGAATCTATCCTGAGAAAGATATTCCTTCCATTACCAAGGTTAAACTTTGCAATCGGGCCAAATTGACTCCAAGTTCTTGATATGTTGATCCATGGACTTCTCAAATTTAAACCAAGCTGACCCGAAGTGTGCCAAAGATGTGGACCAACTCCCATGAATGCTTTTAACAATTTTGCACCATAGAGAGTCCTGCTCCTTAAGAAATCTCCAAATCCATTTAAACAATAAAGCTGTATTTCTGTTTTTCAGATTTCCAATCCCTAGACCACCATCTTTTAGAGCTTTAGAAGCTAACTCCCATTTAACCAAATGATTAAGCATGCTGCCTTTCTGACCTTCCCAAAAGAAGTTACGTAAAAGTCTCTCCAACTCTAATATCACCGAGCAAGGCATTTGAAATAAGGACAAATAATAAGTTGGTAGGTTGGCTAGAACCGAATCATATAAAGTTAAACGGCCCCCTCTAGACAAGTTATACCTATTCCATTTATTAAGTTTCAAATGGGCTTTATCTATAATAGGCTGCCAAAAAGATTATCGTTTTAGGTAACCACCAAGAGGTAAGCCAAGATAGATGAAAGGCAATTTACCTGCTTTGCAATTCAGCCTTAAAGTAGAGATCGGTGTAGCTTCATCAACATTGACTCCATATAATGCTGATTTCTCCCAATTAACTTGTTGCCCCGAACACCATTCAAAAAAGCCAATTGTTTGAATGAGAATGTCTAACATGGCTTCATCATACTTACAAAAAAGAAGGGTATCGTCTGCAAATTGCAAAATTGATAGATGTACTTTATCTTTACCTACCAAAAACCCCTCAAACAGTCCACTGTCATGAGCTCTATTAACCAAGGCACCAAGCACTTCACCAATGATAAGAAATAAAATGGGTGATAAGAGATCACCTTGCCTAACTCCCCTTGAAGCTTGAATACATCCTTTAGTCCCTCCATTGTACACAGAAAATTTTGGGTTTTGAATACACCTATTGATCCAAAAATTAATCCAAACTACTAAAGTAACTCCGAAGTAAGAATCGTCTCTTATTAGGTGGGAGGGGTTAGTAAAGGATGTCAATTGTCTTGGAAAAGGTGGTTTCTTGCTCCCAAAACACTGCATCTTTACATTCATATTTGTACAGCTGGGAGAGAATTCGGCCAATTAGATAGTTGCTTGATTAATGGTTCACGGATTTTGTCCATGATCTAACCCTAATTTGACACGTATTGTAACTCTAATTATAAAGATGAATCAACCTTGTAAGGACACTCCCTACGGACGATTCACAAAAAACTGAGTTTCAGGCTAAGGAGAGATGACTCTACAAACCATTGCAATAAGAAATATACAGTGGGTCACAAATACAAGGAGTTATGGGTCATGCTTGTGCATGAAGTTGGAATGGAGGAAGAGGCACATGAAATCTTTGAACGCAATAGGCCCATGGAAATTGAAGAAATTTTGGGACTCTCGTTGAATCCAATGGTGGGGCTGACTCCTCCAGGGAGGATGAAGTTGAAAGGAATGATCAATAAAGCTGATGTGGTGGGGGTGATCCTAGATAGCAATACCACACACCACTTCATCTCCCATACCATTGTGAAGAAGCTAAACATCCCAGTTGTGGAAACCACCCATTATAAGGGCATTATTGGAATTGGACAGGCAAAGTAGTAAAATGCAAAGGAATATTCCAATATATGGTGGTCAGCTTTCCAGGCATAACAGTAGCAGAGTATTTCTTGCCTCTTGAGCTGAGTAGAACTGATTTGATTTTGGACAACGAAAAAAGACGTGGGCATTGCAGTCAGTGCCATTCTCTCATTAGGGGAACTGATGCAGAACATCAGCTCAGTTATGAATAGATGAAATCCTCTTGGTTTGCCATTAATTAAATTAAAAAGTTGGTTAGTTGCAAGTAGTTTTGGTAACCTACAATCCCCCTTCGAAACACATCGTCACACACCCTCTTAAAGTCTATGTTAGATTTGTGATATTTGTTTAAGACTCCCGGTCTTTGCTCATTGGGCTGTTTAGAAGTTGTCTCCATTTTGTGGGTATTTGTCTCAAAGGTTGTTCTTCCAGTTGCTAACTCTCCAGAATATTTCTTTTCTCATTTAAACTATTATGCAAAATATTTTCTCTAGGATGTTTCCCTTTCTAATGATTTGCTGATTTTTTTGGGGGATATTTTCCATATTTTCACTATGCTATTTAAGCCTGAGAAGTTTGTGTGCTAGTGTGGCCGCATATATTATTTTGTGAGATCGTTGTGTGAGTTCTTCTGGATACCTACTGCATTGTATTGAATTGAAGAAGGTTTTATGCTTTGTTTGTGGCGGTGTGATCTTCACTTGCTCTTACAATGAGCGTTTTTATAATCACGAAGGTTTGTTTGGTTTAGGGGAACCTAAGACAAAGCTGATTGGGAAGGATTTCTCCATACTCAGGGAGAGCCTGAGTTATTATTCTGCGAGAAAGGAGTTCTCAAGACTTAAAAGGAGCCTAAGTTCACATGTGAAAGGAATTCACTAATAGAAGGAAAGATATCCTCAAGTGAGAGGGAGTCTCACATGCTTAGGGAGCCTAAGTTCGAGTGAGAGGGAGTCTCACATCTAGGGGAAAGCTAAGTTCGAGTGAGAGGGAGTCTCACATCTAGGGGGAGACTAAGTTCGAGTGAGAGGGAGTCTCACATCTAGGGAGAGCCTAGGTGATTAGCTAAGTTGGGCTCTACGTGTGTTACTGTAATCTTCGCTATTTACAGATATACAATATTATAATTGCTTGACTTTTATATATTAGTAGTTTATCTTTCCTGGACATACTCCCCCCAGACGTAGGCGGTCGATCACCAAACTGGGTTGCCAACTTTTGTATGTACATGCTTGATTTACTATTTGTTACTTTGTTGTTGTCTCTAACTTTGCTAGAAAGTCTTGTGTGGCATTCATATAGTATGTTAGTCTTTTCGTCGCTGTGGAGGATGGACGTGCTCTTTCTGTCAATCTTTCCTTCTACAGAAACAAAAAAAGCAATTGGTCCCGAGAATGCGATTGCGTTGAATAGGAAAGGGGCCGAGCTGACTGATGAGCGAGAGCCTTTTTCTAAAGATCTCTTCTTCTTTCTCAATTTTCGGAGAATACGGCATTGTATTATTGTTCATTAAGAACCTAACAAGAGCACTCGTAAAGGCCGACAAATGGATGGTAAGAGTCTCCGTCTTTCAAGCAGCAATGAGAGCTGCAGTTAGGAATCTCAAATCTCTCTCGACGCCGAGAATTTGTGATGTTTCCAGGTCGATCAGAGGTTCGGCTTGCTTCTCCCCCACCTTTTAGCGTTCGGGGGAAGGGAAGTGTGATGCCAGAAGAAGGTCTTGAGAGATCCTTTGAATACGACTAGGGGGATAGAAGCCCACAGAGCGGTAGGCTAAGCCGGAAAGAGAGAGAGCAGTTGGTTCTATAATTGAAATAATGGAAATGCTCTGTCATAGAGCTTCGCTAGCAGTGTCGAGCAAAGCTCGCAATTCGACTGGAACTAAAGACCAGAATGAAAGTAAACAACGCCTTTTAGCTTTCTTCAGGATTTGGCCCGAACTGTTCGGCAGATTCCCACGCGTTACACACCCGTTCGCTACTTTGTTCTCAATTGTTCCCACCGCTTTTAAAAGGCGAGACAATCTACCTTTAGCTAGGAGCCTCTTTTCCTTCTGCCTAGCTCCCCGAAAACAACGTTTGACTTGCATGTGTTAAGCATATAGCTAGCGTTCCTTCTGAGCCAAGATCAAACTCTTCTTTTGAGTATGATTGTGCCCTGCTGTGGTAGAACCTAGTGAACCGGGAGTACTACTTCCCAACCTTCTGTGAACCTTGCTTCTCTTGTGATTTTTGCTATTTTCTTTTTCTTAGAAAAGTGATTGATATCAAAGAGAGTCTCAGTCTAGTCAATCAACTAATCCACTAGTGGAGTTCCCGTGGTATAGTAGTAGTGTGGTAGTTGAGACTCCGCCCCTATCTCTTAGTCTTTTGAAGAAGGATCATGAGACTTCTTGACCCAAGGCTGGTGCTTATTCAAACTTTGTGGTTCAAGGATTGCGCACGCAATCAATTCCATTGGCCCTCTCAAACCTTTGCTCTCTTTTCTCTTCTTGAGAGTCATCCCTTTTGTTGTGAGAGGAGAGATGTGAGAGTTTGGAACCCTAATCCTTTGGAAGGGTTCTCATGTTAGTCCTTTTCAGTGTTTGGTTAACCTTTCTCCTCTTGGTGAGTCAGTCTGTTCGTTATTGTGGAAGATTAAGGTTCCTAAAAATGTGAAATTATTTACTTGGCAGGTTCTTCATGGCCGTTTTAATACGTTAGATAGGTTTATGAGGAAGACGTCGTTGATAGTTGGGCCTTTTTGTTGTATTCTTTGTCGGAAGGCGGCGGAAGATTTCAACCATATTCTTTGGCATTGTGATTTTGCGAGCTATGTTTGGGATTCTTTTTTCTAGACATTCAGCTTGTTGTGTGCCTGACACAAAGATGTTAGAGATATGATCGAGGAGTTCCTCCTCAATCTGCCGTTTGGGGAGAGAGGCCAATTTATTTGGTGTGCCTGTGTTTGTGCTATTACTTGGGTATTATGGGGTGAGAGGAATAGTAGGGTGTTTAGAGGGGTTGACAGAGATGCTTGAGAAACTTGGTCTCTTGTTCAGTCTCATATTTCTCATTGGGTTTTAATTTTGAAGACTTTTTGTAACTATCCTTTAGACATGATTTTATATAGTTGCCTTTCTTGTAGTAGGAGCTCCCCCTTTTTTATGGGCTTGATTTTTTGGATGCCCGTGTATTCTTTCATTTTTTTTCTCAATGAAAGTTGTTTTTGTCAAATATATATATACACACACATATATATTCTAGTGTGTGCGCGCGTGAGGAACCACATTCCAAAATTACAATTTACAATCTCTATATAACATGCTACCTTCGTTCTTATGCTTATATATAAAATCTTCTAATACACTGATATCTTTTAAAATATGATCTAGAATTCGTCTTCTCCCAACAAAATGTGAGAGTACTAGTAAGGGATATATTGAGAATATAGTTAGGATGGTAGTGAGGGCATAGTGGTAATTAGCTAGTGATGTTTTGTTATAAACAAGGCGAGTTGGACACCTTAGAGGAGGGGACATAGCCCTTCAAAAGCTATAGATATTGTAATTTCTCTTGATATTTTTAGATAATTCCATTGTTATGTTTTGTGTTGGGTTCCTTGTATGGAAAATCCCAACACAAAGCCCCCTTGCTTTGGGAAATTGTTCCAGGGAGCACTTGTTTTATTGTTTTTGCCAAAGTTGTGGGAATGGTTTTTTGTAAAAATAGCGGCAAGGTTAATGTTAGGTATCCAAACACAAAAAATATAAGATAACACTAAAGATAACCATATTGCAATATCAATGAAGAAATTACAATAGTCTCACAAAGTCCTGCAACCAATAATCCTCACCAAAATGATTCCCATGCCTAAAGTGCCCAATTCTCCTTATTTATAACCAAGGCACCACTAACTAATTGCCACTATGCCCTTACCACTATCCTACTAATATCCCCAATATATCTCTTACTAGTACTGTCAAACAATGGTGGAGAAGGGTGGAAAGAAACTTTTGTCTAGAAGGATAATTTTTATTTTTTTATTTTTCCAATCAAAGGAGGGGTTGTGCTAAGCAGTATCCTTTTGTGTTTTACTTCTCTTCAAAAATCTTGAAACAAAATGAAGAACAAGTTAGAAAAGGCTACGAGAGATTTCTTGTGAAAAAAATGTCGAGGAAGGGCGTGGGTCACACTTGAGAATTGGAATGTTGCATTGGGAACTAGTGAGAAAGGGGCTAGGAATAGGAAATTTAAACAACAAAAATGTAGCCTCTCTAAAATGGTCGTGAGGTTACCTTTAAGACCCTAGGCTTTGTCGCATTAAACAATTATGAGTGAGTGTGAGTGAGTTTCATCTCATCGACTGAAATGCAGGCAGTGTCTATAAGGCTAAAGGCGCCTCCAGAAGTCATTGTAAGGTTATTTCCCCCAGTCTCCCAGGTTTCTCCCTTTCACTACCTTTTTCTTATTTTTCTTAGTGGGGATGGCAGTAGAGTTCCAATTTTGGGAGGATTATGGGATTTGTACTAGTCCCTCCCAGTTGCAAATTACCTTTGATTTCCACGATGGCCATCTCCAAAAATCATCTAGTCTCAACTATGATTCACTAAAAGGGCTCTCTGCGATGGTGACATCAAGGGATTAGCCTCCCATTTACCTTTTCACTAGTTAATTGTTTCCACCACCAGATATAGTCACCATCGTCCTTAGGGTATGAAATATTTGAGCTCCTTCTCTTGGAAATCTTTGTTGCATTGATCGGCGTTCTTTCCAACTTCTTCAGCTCTCACTCTTTCTTCTTTACTTTGTGAAAGTTGAAAAATTCAGAGAATATACAGCTCTTTTCTGGGCTTGCAGCCCTGAAGAGTCAATTCGGAAGCTACTATTTTGTTTTTGGTCGTAACTAGCAGTGGTGTGTAAGAGCATGGCAGCAGATTTGAATCATATGCCGTGGACCCTTTCACATCCATAAAGTGGGATTGCTTGAGTAGAGTTTTCAGTCCTCATTTCAAGAAGTTGAATGAGGAGGCAGAGCATATAACGCTTCCTTCTGGCTTCTTAATACAATGTTATTTTGTGATTACTCTCCATTTTCTATGACCAAAAGTTGGCGATCTTTTTGTGCAAGTTTATGTATTTCCTTTTTGGCTGGTGGCCCTCTTTTCTGGTGAAGGCCTTCCATTCTACATTTTTCTAAAAGATGAGAAACAAAGATCAGGTACATAACATTCTGACCTCAGAATCAATATAGACCAACTTATAAAATTGTGAGTAGTTAAGGGAATCCGTTACCTCTCCAGCACACTCCCGAAGGTGGTTATTGTGAAAAGGAACAAAAGTTTATAAGACCCTGACGATGATTAGTAGCATCAAAGCATGTCAAGGGTAAATAGTACTTACATGAATTAATGGTCTGCTTGGAAAATGTTTCCAGCAATTCTTTTGTACTCAATGGAGTATACCTAAGAATCATGACAATAAAAATTTCTCAGATGAAAGTTTGACAAAATTAGCAGGAATAATTCTAAAAGGGAAAAAGTGTGGGCTTTTTCATGAGCACACAATAGAAATATGCAAATATTTTTTTGTATATGAAGAAATATCGTACGATGAATACTGAGATGATGAAAATTCTAAGAAATTGTAATTTTTATTTGAGATTGTAGGAAAAAAAGAATAAGTAGAAGAAGACGGCGGCCTTAAAGAATCTTCATGAATTTCTGCCTTCAAAGTTGGTTTTTTCCCCCTTTTAACTTGGGGATTATATCAATTAAAGCCTCAAACTAATAATTATCTTAATTTAACCCTATTTTTCACAAATGAATCAATTTAGACTATCTATTAGTGATTTATAACTATTTTCAATTGATTTCATTAAGAAAACAAGGCATTGAGGTCATGCCTTGGACCTAGGCGCATGGTTTAGGGGGCTTTTTAAAACACTGGGAGGGCATTAATTTCTCCAAGTTTTTAATGTTAATAATTGAAAAAGGGAAGTAAATGCTTTTCTTGCCTATGATAACCGATGAAGTATCTGGCGATAAAATATTTGCCTGGTTTAAGTTGTTACGTTACAAGGCCACAATTCAGTTGATGACCATTACCTGGAGAGCATAGAATCAGTTGTTTCAAATGAACTAAAAATTTACCTGATGACCATTGTCAACTTCGACCATTGGAAAATGAAAATAACCCAAGATAGAGAAGGAAAAAAATACCCAAGTCCAACTGCGAGTTCATGAGCAACTTTTTGGTTAATATCTGTTGAATCCCCTATCAAAAATATAGAAGTTCCTTTTAGAAGCTGTGTAGATCCTGCTGTTAAGGATTCCCAAGACTCAACAATGTCGGGCCATTTCAAGTCTGGATCATGCTTCTTCAAATTTATAACTAGTTGATCTTCATCAATATACCTGTTCAACATAAGAAATGTCATATTTAGACATTGTAGTTCATACTGGTTGTAGGGAGGTTATCTACCATGACAACAACAAACCATATTGTTTCTGCAGGTTTTATTTTCTCAAATAGTTGCTTTGTTTCCAGAAGAGTTATGATAGACCCCAGGCGTTGTACTCTAATAGTCAAAGAGGTTTCATTTGCATCCACATAAACATCTTTTGAACTACGAATGTCTTGAGTCCCAAGTTGTAACCTCAGTTCCACTTCAGAAGAACTATCGGTGAACTGCATGAAATTTCATCTAGTAAGCAGGGGGTAAAAGACTGGTGAACGAAGAAAAAGGCAATTCCAGATATAGGGTGGATAAGAAAATCGTCCTTACTGAGTGTAAGCATGAGATATAAATTGCTAACGCCTATATGATGTAAGTTGTTATTCGGTGATTGGGTTATTGCTTTTGATTGTATTTATATATGAGAGCTTATCATCTCCTTAATCAATAATATCGTGAGATTGCATTGGCTCCAATATTTTAATATGGTATCAAAGCAAAACAATCATTATAATTCAACCAAAGCACAGGCAAACCATAACAATTAGGAATTATTACAATTCTTCCTGCCGTTTCTTATCCTATTCTAGAGTATCATGACAACCAATTTGCTTAAAACATTATATGCATTAAATTGATGCAGCCGGATTGATTATTCATTTCCAATAAACCATTTATATGTCTACGCCCAAATTTTCACCACAGCTATAATGAGACATCTGCATACAAAACTTCAGCTCTCTAACCTCTAGTTCCTCGACGTATGCTGATCAAATACGTCGTTTCTAAAGATAACGAATGGAAAAGAGAAGGAAAGTTCTCTTCCATTTATAAAATTCTAACAATAGTCAGTCCAGATACTATCCTTCTCGCTTTTGGAAGGCAAGACGAGTGGTTTTATCCAAGAAATACTTCCAAAAATTCTGAACGCAGCTACAAATACTACATATGATAGACTACAGAGAAATTCAACGAAATAGGGGAGGAAAATAAAAAACCAGAGCCACATACAATTTACAGTCCTAATTTTTGCACAAACCAAACAAAAACAATCGCAGAAGAAGTACCTCGTAATCCAAAGTGCGAACTGGAGCGGTGCTGGAGGAGCAGTTACGAGTGAAACGAGAACTGAAACGAGAAGTTGAAGGAGAGAGGTTGGCGGAGGAAGTAAGACCGATGGAATTGGAAGCGAATGCGACGACATTGGAGCAAGAAGAGAAGATCGAAGAAGAAAACTGGAGGCTTCTGGTAGGGTTTTGAGAAAAAAGGCACAGAGCGCTGGTAAGGCTCGTCGAAGCCATTAGAGCTTCGCGCGAAGAAAAGGGGGAAATTGGATAAGGAGATTGTAGAAGGCGGGATCGGCCGACGGTGGCCGGAATCTTTTGAACTTGATATTGGGCCCTAAAAGGCCCATTATTAGTTCATTGCTCGGCCCAATCTAAACATTATTGGATCACTAATGGCCCAACTTTTTTCATTGCTCTTAAAATCCTTCCCTTTCTTTACGAACTTGAACCCTACATTAACACACATGGCTATGCATACGACATATGATTACCACTACAATTTTCTTTGACAATCTTCACGAGAGGGAGATTAAACTTCAAACCTCCAGATTAATAGTATAAGTTTATGTCAGTTGAACTATACTCATGTTGGTACCACTACGATCTTTTAATTATGAGTAACTATCATATTTGTATTCGATTTATTAGAAACTTTCATAGGTA